>NC_043965.1:30628420-30928420 GCF_902148855.1 Sphaeramia orbicularis
ACAGCTATATGAACAAATACCAAAGAAGTTGATCAAACGTCTCCACCAATAGAATAAAGATTTGATATTTGAGGCGGTCCTTGTGCTTTTTTTGCATGCGATGACCAAATGATTTGGTTGACATTTAGAAACGCCAATCAACGGTTACGCTTAAGTTACACTGTCCAATAAAAATGCCTAGAGGTGTTTAGGTACCAGTGGATTGTTACTTTATTTAAATAGTTTTGAGAACTGCAGCGTTTTCTCCCAAAAAAATTTTTTTCTTCATTTAACCCTTCATAAAAAATGATTGAAAAAAAACAAACAAACAAAAAAAAAAACACCATGTGGAAAACACAGGGTTTATGTTTGACGCGTGACGTATCCAAGTGCTTCCGGGTAAGTTCAGAGCATGACTTCTGGCTCTCAAATCATCAAAACATGTGCAGCTAAGTAGAAGAAAACATGAGTTCTCAGAAAGGTAACGTGTCTCGTTCTCGAGGACAGAAGCATCAAAATACCACAGCCTTCAAAAACGACAAATACGGAGCGACTGTGCAAGTAAAGGTGTGTATACCAACTTGAAGTAGGCGTAGCAGTTATGGCTAGTCTGCTAAAGGAGTGATAGCTGACTAAATAGACACATTACATTGTGTTTAAAATAATGTGGCCTTGTTTAGAGATGATTATTTTTGTCTGTCACAGCGACATCGATAGTGTGTTAGTGGGGTATTACTGGAGATGGGGTATTCGTCTGTACAGTATTTCGTACAAGTTTGTCTTTAGCCATAATCAAGTCAGTAATGATGATTTTTTAAAATTGAATAAATAACTACAAAATGCCAGAATAAATAAATAATGAATACATATAAAAACACATAAGATAAATTACAAACGTAAATAAACCAGCTCATAGTCATTAATAATGGATTTAAGAGAATAAGGATCAAGGCGTTTAAAAAGGCCCAAATCCACACATTCTTCCATTTGCTGCAGTGAGTATGATGTAAAATCAACAAGTTTAAATTATCATCTCATTCAGATATATGTATTTCCTTTAAGAGTTTACCTTTCATCCCAGCCAATGTTATAAGTTAATACTTACATTGTATTTCTGCTTGTTTGATGCTATGCATAGAAAGCGAAAGCGAAGATCCATGATGGGCTTTGCCAACACTGTAAAGATGTTCTTGAGTGGAAAGTCAAATACAACAAATACAAACCACTAACACAGCCCCGAAAATGGTGAGTAAATCTGCTTTTTCATGAGCACGATAGCTGTGTGCTGCAAAATGTCTTCATATATTGTAAATAAAGTGATCTGTCACAGTAGAATGAAGATAAACAGATAAGATGATCATCTTCTCATCTTATCCACATGGAGGCAGATTATCAAATTGTTGAGCCTGTTTGCCAAGTCACAGGACAACTAAACAGCATCTGTTATCTATTGTTAACATACCAAACCTGCAAGTTTAATCAAATGGTTTTGTAGGTTCTTCCAATTTTATTTGATGTTGGACATTTTATAAATATAAGCAATTTTCTGTTGTACTTGATTATAAAATCCACCTTTATATATGCAGCATGTTTATGTGTGTTTGTATCACTTCTCATTTCAGTGTCAAGTGTTCTCAGAAGACTGTAAAGGATGCTTATCACATCATTTGTAAGCCCTGCTCTCTTCAGTTAGACATCTGCTGCAAGTGTGGCAAGAAAGAAGAAATTATTATTCCGTGAGTCATTTTATATTATATGACGTATGTGCTGGTTGAATGTGTGCATTTGCATTAATTAATTAATTAATTAATTAATTAATTAATAAAGTTATTTTAGATTTTTGCAAAAGTATCATCTTCTCTTCCTGGAAAAGTACTTATATTAATTGTGCACAATTTCATGTTTCCCCCTGATTTTATTTTAGAACTCTAAAAATACCAAATGTAATAGTATTTCTATGAAAAACACAAATCTGGAGGTTGAGTTAAATTACATTTCTTTTGAAGACGTCTTTAATTAAGTAGAACTACTAATTGAGACCAAAAAAAAACGCTTGCAAGTGCGCCATCTTTTGGACATGATTTGAATATTAACATTTGCTCTATCTGGCGTCAGGCTGGACTGGACTTTTGGTGTCAATTTGAAAATATCATGTAAGTTGTAATTTTGTAAAAAAAAAAATAAGCAGTAGAAGTTGATAACTTTTTTTTAACCTTTTGTAGAGTAAATTCACATCTGGACAAAGATGACCAAGAAGAAGGATGTCAACAGAAAAAAAGTGGACGGAAGAATGAAGATTTGGACATTGATGAAGATGAAGAAGATGATGATTTTGGTGATCTCAGAGATGATGATGATAATGAGGACTGTGATAGTGATTCTGAACGAAAGACAAAAGACAAGGCTGCCTTGGTCCAAGAAGTGTCCCAAATTAATATTAAAGACTGAAAACATCAAGAGCAGTGATTTTCCCAAGTGGACTTTTTTTTTACACCTGAATTAAATACATTTATTCATTAAAGTTCAATGTGAGGTTTCATTTATGACCTCTGTCTTTGAAAAATGGTTAATAACTGATGTCTTGGTTGGTTCAGTTGATTGCATATCTTTTTTCTTTTTTTTTTTTTTTTAAATGATTCAGCACTTATCCTCCAACTCGGAATTTTAAAGGTCAGTGCACCCAGCTAAAAACAAACTTATTTTCACCTTTAACTATATCAGACAGTCACATTGTTCATATTCATATATATAGATATATACATATATATACACACACATATGTTATATAGACTATAAACTGAACCCTAAATTGCTCCCAGTAGGGCCTGGCAGCACCCTGCATGGCGGCAGTCACCTACTGTGTGAGTGTGTGTGTGAATGGGTGAAAGTGAGAATGTAAATCGCTGTATATGCAGTCCATTTACAATTTACAATAATTCCTCACATCCCACCATTCTTACGCTTTCCAAAAAACGTCTGTTTATCGATAAAAGTATAGTATACAGGGCTTGACACTAACCTTTTCAATTTACTGGCCCTGATCCATGAGCTACTGGCCCACATATGAAGCTTACTGTTTTTGGTTTGGGAATATACAGGGGATGTGGCATCATTAGTGCGTAATTTCACTGTCATTAACCATGAAAATAAAGCAATTGGTATGGTGTGTTGGGAATACAGAAAACCTAAGCATCATATCATCAGAATGCAATATTACAGCTATTATTTCTATGTTTTGCTAATGTGCTTTGAGTTGCATGACATACTGACATCAGAGGGTTACAAGCTCCAAGAGCCAATTATCTGCGCTTCTTGCAAAATTGGAATAATAAAGGCAGTGTGTTACAGAGGGTTTTTTACTTAGCATTTAAAAGTGTAGGAATACACAAGGTGTGGGCAAAATGTTCCAGAGTTGGAGAAAAAAGTGAATAGTCCCTGCGTTCAAGGGCATTCAGCCCCAGCCCAGTGGCTAAGACCTAGTGTGGGTTGTGGGCAAAGAAAACTGGCAACCGGCCACAAGAGGAGACCCATCCCATGGAAGTATAAAGAATTAGAAAAAGTGTTGTTCAGGGCTCTCAAAGGACTCTAAGCTCAGAGATACATGTCCTTTGGCCCTGGACATTTTGTGTCTGATGGCCAGGGAGACTTAGGCTATCACTCAGATTTTACAAATATGAAGAAAATTTAGAGATGAAAATCATATGGTTTTAGGTGAGGTGTATTAATATCAGAAGAATATGAAATACCTTAAAGTAAAGTAAAAACTGTACTCTTAATTTCTAGTCCTATTGCCATACAGATATAGACACAATAAAATTAAAGGAAAAACCAGCATAAAATATTGCAGTGAGTCATTGGTCCTCTAAGTGTCACCAGAACACCTTAAATGCACTGTGACAAGTTGTTGAAGTGTGTGGATTCAGCTTTATGGATGAAGCACCATTCTAGTGATGGGAATTTCAGCTCTTCTCAGTGCATTTGGGTCAGTTCACCTAGAAGAGCCGACTCTTTTGGCTCGAAAATGGCTCTTCATTTTACCACTTTCCCCCTTTGTAATTTAGTAAATTTTGTGCTGTTTGACTTGTGATATGTGTACACATAATTTAACCTGTTTGATAAATTCATTGTACAGAAGTAAAATTACCTTTTCCAATAGTAAACTGCTGTGGCCAATTTGTCTTATTGTATTTACATACTTAACACTCTGAAACCACCCAATGAACCCATCAACTTGCTTGTTAAACTATTCTGTCACACAAAGCAGACATTTAAGAACAGTGGTGGAGGAGCCTCACCACCTCACATCCACACACACAGTATTAATGGACAATTCAGTTCAGTATAAAGTTATTATGAATGACTAAAGTATGAAAATATGTTAATATAACGTGTTATCTGTGTTTTAACATTAAAGTTAATTTGATTGTATTATCAAAAATTACTCTGTTGTGCTTTGCAACTTCAGTGTCTCATTTTAGCTGAATACATGGCCCATTTTATCTGAAGACAGCTCATCTGAAGAATGTGGGACAGCTGGTGTTTCAAAAGCTATAGGACCTGAACAATTCTATTTGATTTCATCAATTCTACACAAAAAATATTTAAAACCTTCCTTATTTCCTACAAAAACATAATTCAGTGAAATACATTGCTTTTTAAAATTTTCCTAAGCAATTAACCAAAAAGTGGCCCAATTTAGCTGATGTCACCCTATTCAATACCTGATACTTTCAATGACTTTTTCAAATTAAAATGTGACACTTAAAGGACACTACATGACAAATACTGTACATTTAACTGCTTTATTGAGCATAAACTTTGGTGGTCATTTTTAATCCCATAAAGTATGGAGGACCAAATGTGCCATATTGAAAAATATATACAGAAATATAAAAATGGCGTGATAAATTAATTTCCGTGCCATTTATTTATCTATTTTGTCCTTATTTACATTTTTCCTTCTTTAATTTTTATCATTGCATTTATTCCTGCGTTGCTTTCTGTTTATGTTATCAGTATTTCCGCTTTTGCATTTTCTTCCTCTATTTCTCCAAGCCTATTTATTTCTGCATTACTTTCTATTTACATTTTCCTTATCTCTTTTCTTATTTATTTCTATATTTTATTTTTATCTGACATCTTATTAATTTATTGGCTTTTTTTAAAATTCATAGTCATATTTGCTTCTTCAGTATTCCCCCTTTTGCATTTTCTTCCTCTATTTATTTCTGTTTCACCTATTTATTTCTGCGTTGCCTATTTATTTCTGTGTGTCCTTTTTACATTTCAGGAGTCCTTTTTCTATTTCTCTATGCATTTATGCCTCATTAGGCAGATGGGGGGGGTCTTTAAAGGCATATTCTTAGGTCAGCTCTTCTCCTATTGGTCGGTCTCGGTCTGGGTTACAGTAGTCTAATCTGGATCACTGATCTAATGTGACCCACATGGATCCCCTAATTCCAATATAACTGCATCTGGATCCCCCATGTTACGTGGTCCAAGAGGTCAGTCTGTGAAGTGAACCGAAACACTCTCTCTTACTATATCCACACCAAACTGTAAAGTCTTCAGTGACTGTGTGATTTCTGTAGCAGTAATTCTGCTGGTTTACAAATAACACAGCTTCATTTCCCTCTACCGAGACCACAAGCACGAGGCACAGCCTGGTCTATTCAGCACTATTAGTACAGGCCCTGAATACAAGCTAACCAATAGGAGAAGAGCTCATCTAAAGACACGCCTTTAAAGACCGCCCCCCTCATTTGCCTATGAGGCATAAATGCATGAAGAAGTAGTAAAAGGACTCCTGAAATATAAAAAAGATACATAGAAATAAATAGGCGTGGAGAAATAAATAGAGGAAGAAAATGCAAAAGGGGGAATACTGAAAGGAAAATATGACCATGAATTTAAAAAATACTAATAAATTAATAAGCTTTCAGATGAATATAAAATATAGAAATAATAAGAAAAAAGGGAAAGAAAATGTAAATAGAAAGTAACACAGGAATAAATGCAGGGATAAATATTAAAGAAGAAAAAATATAGTTAAGAACAAAATAGCTAAATAAATGGTACAGAAATTAATTCATCAAGCCATTTATGTTTTTCTGTATATATTTTTCCATATGGCAGATTCGGTCCTCCATAAACATTAACGGGCCTCAAGAAATAAATAAATATGCAAGATGCATAAAAACACTGGCCCGGTGACAACATCCTAATGAACAAACTTCATGGGTCCTGCAGTCTAAAAAAATTACAAGTGAAGAAATACTGATGTGATGAGGCAAGGGTGGATATTCAGGTCTTCAGGGAGCTACTGGATGTCCTGGTCTGAGTCCTGGTCCCAGTCGCTCGGGGGTCTCCTCAGTGCCTCCGGTGTTTCTTCGGGGGAGAGCTACCATTCCTCTCGCTTGGCTTGTCCCTCTCCAGGAGCCAGTGGATGTCCCTTCTCCTCTTCCTCGACATCCCCCTCTACATCATCGCCCAGAGAGCTCTCTCTGGGCTGAAGGTGCAGAGGACAGACATTAACATGCGCCCACAGGTGTCATAGTCTGTCACTCTCTACAGGGTGACATTGCCAGCCACAGGAGAGATGACTCTAGTGACATGTCTGCAGGACACAATCAGGACAACAGAGAGAGAGAAAAAACAATTTTGTGGGCTTTGATTCCTCCCACTTTTCTACTGAAACCCAGTGAAGTGTTTGTTCTTACTGAATGAACTGCTGGAGGTTGCTCCCCTGGTGCAGCTGCAGAGACCCCAGGGTATCTGGGTGCAGCTGCATGTGCACCTGTGGGGGCAGGACGACACGTGCAGGCTGGTGAGGAGACAAGGTGAGGAGGAAGGCTCCATAGTAGACCAGAGGGAAGGTGGAGGAGCCTGTTGCCAAGTCATGATAAAGGCTCAGGAGGGACTCCACCATGGAGGACGCCGCGGTCGCTGAGGGGAAAAGTCCTTACATTCTGGACGAGCAGCCGGAGCGGCTGTGGAAACAGCAAAGAACCTGGACAGAGACAAAATGACAAACATTAGTCAGGATGAGTTGATCACAACTCTGTTATGACTTTGCATTACAACAAATACACAAAAGTCAGCTCTTTATCTGCCTTTTCTGTCTTCTTCAGTCCAGGATTTTATGTGAAAAGAGAATTAATGAATCATGGGGATGAAATATGGACATAATTCTTATTTGAGTGTGAATAAGATCTGAAATCAGGCTCATGACTTTAAATGTGTCCTTGTACTAACGCCACAGATCTACAGGTCCTGTATGAGGACATAATCTACATGTGTGATTTTCTAATCCAGTCCCACATATTTAAGGGTCATGAATTTTGGGCCCAAAAAAGGTTGGAACAGGTGTGAATTCATTGATTTAGCGCTAAAATCTATTTCAGACCAGTATTTGCACCAGTGGGACCAAACTTGCGGCCCATGGGCCAAAACTGGCCTGTCCAGTCAGTCAGACTCACTGATAAATTCTCCCCTAAGTTAGCTGCTCATATAGCTGCATTCAAGTGCATGGGGTGTGCTGTGTGCAGCTCAAACTCTGTGATGTCATTAGTCGTTCATGTGAAGGCAACGTGGACAACTCAGACTCATGGGGCACACAGGTGATGCATGAAGGTAATGTGAGCAATTTGCTTATAAGAACGGCAAGCAAACAAACAGATTGCAACTGTGAATCGATTCTTATTGTTCACTTAAAAGAGCCATTTGAAAGACTCGACTTGTTCACAAATTTTACACCTCTACACCATTCTTCAGAAAGGTATTCAAAAGATTTAGTGTTTTGATGTCAGAGGTGAAGTAAATTTTTGATGGCTCAGTTGGGTTGAGAGCTTGTGACTGACTCAAAAACCTACCAGGAAATATGAGATTAAATCCAACTTTTAGAAAAGCCTTAGAGTTTTTGGGAATCCATACTCATCACCCTTTGGCAAAATTAGCTGTTTTGCAAAACTCACTATTGTTTGAAATGTCTGATATAATAATCACTCATGTAGAACACAAGCTGAACAAGGGGGGGAATCCAATATTGAATATAAGGTGTAAAATAAGAATCATTATACAACCTTGGCAACAAAATGGCATTAATAAAACATGAACTTAAAATCACCACTCAGAAAGGTGGACTTAAAGTCAAACATTTCAGTGACATACATTACTTATGGAACAGTAAATGTCCCTGTCCTTGTGGAAAAATGAAATTAAAATCCATATTTTACAGCTAATAGGACAAAATGCAAAGACCTTAGGGACTTAGGGACTAGGGATATATATTGATTTACAGAAGGCATTTGATACAATAGATCACAGCATATTATTGAGAAAACTGGGGAAGTATGGGATAAGAGGTGTGGCTTATTCCTGGCTGAAAAATTACTTGGAAAATAGACAGCAATATGTTCAAATTAACAACACTATGTCACAATACAGGAAGGTCACCTGTGGCATACCCCAAGGATCGGTGATTGGTCCAAAACTTTTTCTGCTCTATATTAATGATATTTGTAATGTCACTGAATCATTAAAATTTATTATTTTTGCAGATGATACAAATATGTACTGTTCTGGGAAAAATCTAAAGGAACTTTTGTCCACTGTTGAAAGGGATTTAGAAATTCTTAAAAGTTGGTTTGATGTCAATAGATTGTCACTTAACATTAAAAAAAACTAAATTTATGGTTTTTAGGAATCAAAAGGAAATTGATGGGGATATTACATTAAAAATATGCGATGCTGAAATTGAAAGAGTGTTTGATATAAAATTTTTAGGGGTTGTTATTGATCACAAATTAACATGGAAACCACATATTAGATATTTAAAAGGAAGGATTGCAAAATCAATGGCAATCTTGTATAAGTCCAGAAATATACTCAACCACAAGGCACTACATATAATTTATTGTTCACTTATACTTCCTTATATGTCATATTGTGTGGGAGTGTGGGGCTCGACATATAAAACAACTGTAAATACTATAGTCCTCCTACAAAAACGAGCTATACGTACTGTTAATAAGGCTGGTTACTATGAACCAAGGTTATAACAGTTTTGGATTTTTCATTATAGTTTAGTTTTATTTAGTTTTGACTTTTTTTTTTCTCTAATTCAGTTCATTTTAATTAGTTTTTAGAGAGGGTTTGGTAGTTTTTATTAGTTTTTGTTATTTTCTAAATGCTTAGTTTTAGTTTAGTTTTAGTTTCTTTATATCTTTTCTCTTCTTCTCTGTCATATTCAAATAAATCCCAGACAGGACTCTGCTGCTTTCTCCTAACTTTAGTCTCCATGTTTCCAGGTAGAGTGGGAACCAGAAGACGACTGTAAACCACAAGTGACCACAAGTGATGGACCGTTAAATATCATATGGTGCCAGCAGATAAAATTGGTTGAGGGAAATAAATCCTTTTCATATCAATCTGACATTGACAAAGACGAAAACGAAGGGAATTTTATCCAGAATTTTTATTTGTTTTAGTTACTTTTGTAAACACACAATACAGTTTCAGTTAGTTATCGTTTTTTTCTTTTAATTATAGTTTTTATTTATTTCAGTTAACGAAAATGTTTTTACAATTCTAGTTTTCATCATTTCGTTAGTTTTCGTTAAGGATAATAACCTTGCTATGAACATACTAATGAACTGTTTATGAAATCCCATATTATGAAATTTAATGATTTGGTTTACTATAAAATAATGCAAATAATGTATAAAGCCAAATTAAAGTTACTCCCTGTCTGTGTACAAAGGTTCTTCTCAACACATGAGTCTAAATATGATTTGCGAGATGTTTGTAAATTTGTGGTACAAAAAGCTAAAAAAAGAGACAAAAAGAAGATGTGTATCTGTTGTTGGAGTTAAATTATGGAAAGAGGCCAGTATGGATTTAAGAATGTGTAGCCCATTTTTGATATTAAAAAAAAAAGGTAAGTAAGGCAATTTTTGAAGGATACAGTTGTTAAGCTCTAACAAGCAATAGGTAAATTATTTATTTTTGAGTCTACATTAAATTACCATTAATTTGGTGGTTAAGTTTTCTATTTTTCTGGTTTATTTTCACCTTTTTAGGTTTTGCTTGTTTGTTGGCTTGGATACACTGTTTTTTTTGGGGGTTTTTTGCCTTTTTCTTTTTCCTATATTGGATGCTGGGTAGTTGAATATGTTATGTAGGACAGGCATTTATATAAGCATTTTGCTTCTGCCTGTGTCTTTTCAGTCATAACCTGTTGGTAATGTTTGTAATGTGTGAAATGCTGTTGTTGACACTGGTTATTGTGTGACTGAATAAAGAATTTCATCATCATCATCATCATCATCATCATCATCACTTTGAGAATTTAAGAATGAAAAATGTTGTGAATAACCATGGAAATTATAATAGTATTTGAAAAGTTACAAGACAGTTTTGCTATTTTGTCAGTAAAAATGTACAGGAACCTTCCCTTTTGTATTGTGAAAGTTTCATTACAGACTTCATGTAATCTCGTTCATTTAAAATAGTGTTTTTCTTTTTCACAATAACTAACAAAAGCCTTTGAGTCAGCAGTACTGAGGTGAGCTCATGGTCATGGGCACCTATATTCATCATCAGTTAAGTCTTGCAACAATAAATCCTTCCTGCATTGCGGTTGACTTTTTGTTGTTTTTTTAACAGATAAATGATTGTTACTCTTGGCAAATTTGCCGGTTAGAATTATTCCCAAAGACTAAGGTGGGACCTACAGGTGTGTCACAGCAGATTTTTATTCATCATATTTATTTTCTCATAATTCATACGTGGAACTTTTATTTTCGTTTCATCACACTTCCTTTGACTTGTTATAACCTGTAGTTACACAAAGTCCCGTCTCCCTAGCGTGGTTATTATTGACACTGACTGTGTTGCAATTCATCATGTGGGGTGGACATTTTCATAAATGGGGTTGTATTTCAGATGGTACTTCCTTTTTGGGTGTTGCACTATGCCATATAGACAGAATAATCACTGAGCTCAAAGGATTTGTTCTTATTTAGAACCTCATGCATTTCTCACATGGCTTTGTTCTGCTTACACACATGACTGAATAACATGACATAATTGAAACACTGTGATCATGTGTCCATACTGACATCAGTGGATATGTTTAATAAACTATCTGGTTTAACCTCTGTGGTGTCAAAGACCTCCACTTAAAATACAGCTGTGTCCACACGTCTGAGCAGGCACAAAGAGTAATAATTAGACTAGGTGTATACTGTGTTTGTTACATAAATCATTAATATTACACCAACAGAGAGGCTGTACTATCTACTGTATACTGTATACAACATATATTTATGCATAAATATAAATATACATATCAAGCTAATGTAGTACTGTGATAAAAACTACTTTCATCGAGGGTATAATATTGTGTCTCCATTTAGAGACATTGACTTAACTGCACTGTTGCTTTGTAAGATGCATAGCTGGTGATATTATGTCACACTAGACATGTTTTCTAGTCTGTTGTAAGTGGATTAAACAAATATTAGAGGAACAACTCAACATAATTAAAGCTAATTCTGAAGTTCCACAAAACTACAGCCTCCACACCGATAATGATGTTTTTCAATAGGGTTACACGTATTTGACAAGATTGCCTGGAAAAAGAGAAATTAAATTAAGGGATAAATGGGTTGTGAATTGTTCAGTGTGGATACATTGTGAAATACTTTGTTTCTTCTGTGTAATTTCTATTCAAAGTACAAAGTTGTGGGTTAAAATTAAGACAAGACACACATTTTCTCAATATGATGTTTTGATTTTGAGCAATGACAGATAAAATCATGGCAGTCAATATGAGAAACTGTGTTATAAAAGAGGAACAAGTAACCATCTAACACTCAAACTGATCCATGAAATCTATTGAACTGTTTGCAACATCTAAGTTTTTCTCAAATCTGTTTTCAGGGAGTCTTTTAATTGAATATTTTTATATGTGGAAGTATTTGATGTGGTATGAATCAATCAAAACGCATAACACGCACAGATTAGGAACTTACGGACTGACTAAAAACAAACATACAAACAAACAAAACTGAGGATAGTTTAGTTAGATAGTTAGTAGATTACTCAAAAGTAATTGGACAACTATACATCATTGTAAATACGTGGACTGTTTTTAATACTTGAATGAAAATCCTTTACACCCACTGAGTGCTTGAGTTTCCTTCCTGGAGATGCTTTGTAAGGCCTTTATTACAGCTGCTGCCTTCTGTCCTCTCTTTAGTCTTCAGTAACTGAAAACCATGCTCTATAGCAGGGGTGTCAAACTCAGATCCTCAAGGGCTGGTATCCTGTATGTTTTAGATGTTTCCCTCTTCCAACACACCTGATTCAAATGATAAGCCTATCATCCAACTCTGCAGAAGCCTGATAACGACCGTCAGGTGTGCTGGAAGAGGGAAACATCTAAAACATGCAGGATACCAGCCCTCGAGGACCGGAGTTTGACACCTGTGCTCTATAGGGTTTGGATCAGGTGACTAACTCAAACATTCCATTTATTTACCTTAAAGAGCTCTTGGGTTGCTTTTGCAGCATGCTGTCTCTTATTATTTCATCTGTAATGTGAAGTTTTGTCCTATCAGTTTTGTAGTATTTGTCTGAATCTGAACAGAGAGGAAAGCACTGTATACTTAAGAACTGATCCTGTATCACCATCACATCATCAACAAGCGGTGCCAGACACAACGAACCCTGCACCTCGCACATATTTCGCCCATTGTAAGTAAATGGGAAGATTTTTTTAAAAATTCATAAAAAATTTGAACTGTGACCTACTGTTCCCAAAATCAAATTGGATCCATTCTCGGTCACTGGCAATGTTTAAAGTCAGTTTGGTATGATTTCAACCAACAGTTTTGCTGCTGCAGACATGTGAAATTTTGCCCATTCTAAATAAATGGGGGAAAACAGATTTAAACCAGAAGCACTCGGAGAGCGCAGACCTCCGCCAAGGCTGATCAGTGGCGCCCCCCGTGGGCCCCCCCACCCCCGATCACCACCAAAATTTAATCATTTCTTCCTTATCCCATTTCCAACAAACCCTGAAAATTTCATCCAAATCTGTCCATAACTTTTTGAGTTATGTTGCACACTAACGGACAGACAGACAAACAAACAAACAAACAAACAAACAAACAGACAAACAAACCCTGGCAAAAACATAACCTCCTTGGCGGAGGTAAAAACTCATAAAAAATGTTAACTTTGACCAACTTTTCCCAAGATGTAATGACATATATTCTGGGTCACTGGCAATCTATAAACCAAATTTGGTATGAATTAACCCAATAGTTTTGCTGCTACAGACATTTGAAAGTTCACCCATTCTAAGAAAATGGGGGGAAAAAAGATTTTAAAAATTCATAAAAAATTTTAACTTTGACCTACTTTTCCCAAAATGTAATGAGATCTATTCTTGATCACTGACAATTTATAAACCAAATTTGATATGAATTCAACCAGTAGTTTTGCTGCTAGAGTGTTAACTAACAAACAAAGAAACAAAGAAACAGAGAAACAAAGAAATAAAGAAACAAAGAACCAAACCAAACCAAAAACAATACCCCTTGCCTCCCCTTTGGGGGGCAGGGTAATAACCACCAGTGGCCATGTTCCAGTAGTAGTCATACACCCCCACTGGCCATAACACTGATCATCATGTTGGACGGGGTGTTTTGGATCAGGAGCTGTTCTTTTCCTTCTCTAGACATTTCTCTTACCATCATCCTGGTACAAGTTCAAATTTCATCTGTTCAGGTAATCTTTTCCCAGAACTGAGCAGGCTCCTTTATTACTTCCGCCAGGAGTTATTTGTGATCACTTTGTGTGTTTGTTTGTTTGTTTGTTTGTTAGCAACTTTACAGGAAAACTATTACAACCATCTTTGCCAAATTTTACCCACAGATAGGCCTAGGCCCTGGGACGAACCCATTAAATTTTGGGCCAAGTAGGCCAAAGTTCAAGGTCACAGCAAGGTCACAAAATCTCAAATTTTCCTATCTCTCACCATTGAGCAATTTTCGAAAATTCATAAAAAATTCAAACAACTCCGATTAGCCTCCAATTTGATACACCTGTAGCTTAGAACAATATCTTGTATCTGGCACAAAATTCTCCACATCCACTGTGGAATGTGGACTCTGTGGACATTTCAATTTAACACTGAAAATCCCATTTACGACACATTTTTCATTATAACTCAACAAATACTGTTGGAATTTAATATAATTTGACATACACATGACTGGTACCAAGCTTCAACTTTTTCTGCTGTATGGAACAACCTTGAAACTGTTTAATTTAAAAAGAAATAGTCGATCCACACATGCACACCATTCAGGGTGCTTGGCAGAGGTTTGCATTCTCTGAACACTTGTTTATCCTTTTCTTTCTCTCTTTTCTTTCTTTCTTTTTTCTTTTTTTTTTAAAAATGAAATTCTAACCTGACCATCTTGTTGTTAACTATTACTAGTGGTTTGTCCCTTGTCATTAACCCTTTGTATTTATACCTACGAAGGCATCACTTGATTGTAGATTTTGGTAATAACATACCAAATGTGTTCTGGACTAGGTTGGATGTTGTTAAAGAGTTTCTCTTCACCAACAATAGAATTCTGTAACCATCTAAGTTAGTTGTCTTCTATATTATGTTCTTCCAGGTCTTTTAGTATTGATGAGTTCACCAGTGGATTCTTTGTACCACATTGTTTATTTGGCCAGTCCTAAAGTTTTTGCTATTTCTGATCAAATTATAACCCCACCCCCCTAAGGGGAGGCAAGGGGTATTGTTTTTGTTTCGGTTTGTTTGTTTATTTGTTAACACTCTAGCAGCAAAACTATTGGTTGAATTCATACCAAATTTGGCTTATAGATTGCCAGTGACTCAGAATAGATGTCATTACATTTTGGGAAAAGTACATCACAGTTTAAATTTTTTATGAATTTTTAAAATGTTTTTTTCCCCCATTTACTTATAAATGATGAAATTTCACATGTGTAGGGCAGCAAAACAATTGGTTGAATTCATACCAAATTGAGGTAATAGATTGCCAATGACCCAGAATAGATCTCATTACCTCCGCCAGGAGGTATTGAGATCACTTTGCTTTGTGTGTTTATGTGCTTGCGTGTTTGTTTGTTTGTTAGCAAGATAACTCAAAAAGTTATGGATGAATTTTCATGAAATTTTCAGGAAATGTTGATACTGCCACAAGGAACAAATGATTACATTTTGGTGGTGGTGGTGGGGGTGTCTGTCTTGGCAGAGGTCTGCACTTTTCTTGTTACATTTTGGGAACAGTAGGTCAAAGTTCAAATTTTTTTAAGTTAATTTTTAAAATCTTGTCATTTATTTATAATGGATGAAATATGTGCAAGGGGCAGGGTTTGTTGTGCCTGGCAGCACTTTTTTTTTTTTTTTCAGGTCAATGACAGCCTCCTCCACTTGCATTGACACCTCTTTGGAACACTTGAAAAGTCAGTATTTGGAATCCAGACTTTTTATCTGTTTCATTTGTATAACAAAATAACTAGGTAACAGTGATCTGGACAAGGAGCTGCTTGGAGAGACACTTGTCCTAATACTTTTGAGCCTCAGAATATGGAATTTAAATGACTGCAATTCATAAATGAATAGCTGAAAGTTCATACATTAACTTCACATAGACAGACAGACAGACAGACAGACAGACAGATAGACAGACAGATAGATAGATAGATAGATAGATAGATAGATAGATAGATAGATAGATAGATAGATAGATAGATAGATAGATAGATAGACAGACAGACATTAGTCCACACCCTGTTTAGTCGCTGTTCTTATTGGCTGTGGCCTGTCTCTCCAGTCAGGTGGACTTCTGTGTCTTATGCGTCGTAGTAATCTCAGCTCAGTCAAACCCTGGTGCGCTGCCGCTGTTGCGCTACTCTCACTTTTGGACACCGACAGATCAGGTGAAAAGATGAACAGCTTTGACAGATCCGCAGCAGGCATTGCTCAGGTTTTCAGGGGGACGTTTGTGCACTCGACCCAACAAACAGCTCTGGAGATTCTGGAAGATGCGCTCCTTGGAGTGGATACGGAGGGCAAGGTTTGTAAGGCTGTCTCGATCTCATTTGTAAGTCTATGTGAAACTTGTCAGTTTATGCTGAATATCGATGGTCGGGATTTTTATTTGAATACTTTTTTTTTTTTTTTTTTTGATATAGCCATAATCTGCAAGTCATAGTCGCTAGTGCTGCACAAAACGACAGGAGGTGGTAGCCTATAGTTTCACATAAGGACCTGAACGTTTTCCAAAGATGAAGCGAATGCCTGTTACATAACACCTGTCTTCTATAGAGAGCTGTTGCTGAGCAGCTTTAACCATCTGGTCCACACAAAACAAAGACAAAAACCTGAATGACAGTCTGAAGTAGCCTGCTCAAATGGTGGGATTACAATTCTTACAATGTTGTAATAAATACAAATATTCCCCTTGTAAAAGATGCATATATGTAGTACAAGTCATAGGCTGTAAGGCTGAGGGTAAATGTGATCTGGTGAAAGCTGTGATTTATTAAATAAAAGAGAGCTGAATACAACACTTTAGTCTACTTGTGATTGTTTTTCTATGCTCACGTTATTAGGATGCTTCAGCTGTACCTGAATCCTCTGCTCAACTCTTTGTTGTCATTCTACCTTCAGATTGCTTTCATTGGCAAAGGCGAGGAGCTGGATAAACTCCTGAAGTCAACCAACTTCAATCCATCTGAAGTCATTCAACTATCACAACAGTAAGAAAGTTAAATATGTGAAAAACAAACTAGACAGTAGTTCATCTATTAAACCAGAATGGAGAGTGATTCTTGTATCTCAGTTAAAGATTTCTTTCATAGAGCAGAAGGAACAGTTATTAAGTCATTCGTCATGGCTTTGTGTGCTGCAGTGAGTTCTTCATGCCAGGAATGGTGGACACACACATCCATGCATCCCAGTACAGCTATGCGGGTACAGCTCTCGACATGCCACTGCTGCAGTGGCTCAACACATACACATTTCCTGTTGAGTCCCAGTTTAAAGATTTGGACTTTGCCAACAGAGTCTACAGCAAAGTAGTGGTGAGTTGACTATCAATTATACAGGGTGTCCCATAAGTCTCCATACATAGGAAAAATAAACGTTTCTTGACATAAACCATTTTTATTTATATAATATGCTCTATATGACTGCCATTTTGTCGGGAACACATTTCAATGCGTGTCCTCCACTGCTGAAGAACTATAAAGAAGAAATATAAAGAAATACATGTTAGAACCATATGTATTATGTCTCCTATGTATGGATACTTATGGGACACCCTGTATATATATTTAGCTATTTTTGGAGATTTCTGGTGTTGTTTGATTATACTTTAATCCCAGAAGTGGAACATTTAGTCAGAAATGTGCCTTTCATTTTCACAAAACCTGTAATTTTAGAGAGCAATGAGGTTTAGTGGCTTAACTATATTGTAAAGAAAAACATCCTAATCGTGTAATTGGATCCATACTCTTGATAGAAAAGGACGCTGAGAAATGGAACAACTACTGCCTGTTACTTTGCCACCATACACACAGATGCCTCTCTCCTGCTTGGCAAGATTGCAAGTAAGTGTCACCCTGAATATAAAATAAAATGAATTCTGATATAAACATATAAAGGCTGTAAAGTACCCAGACCATACATGTGGGTGGTTGTGGAGTTGCTAGTCTCATTCCAGTAATGTGCTTTGTTTGACTGTTGTTAAGAAAACATGAAATATCAAAGCTTGTGAGATGAAACTCTGCAACTGAAACTTGAGAAGTGTCTTCACAGCTAAACTGACACTTCTACAATCAGTGAATTCTCTGCTCTGTTGAGGACACAGCAGCTCTCTTCGTGGCCTCAGAAGTGGAAATATACATATATTTGCCCACTATCCTTATCATTCTGGTGTCATTGTTGCACAATACTGAAAACACACATATAAACGATGCAAAATTGTCCGGTGGTGCCTACCTTTTACGCAGTCCTTTCATGTTATCAGGGTCATTCAACCTTAACCTTTAACCTTTGTCCTGTTCTGAGCAGCTGTAACGTGCTGTAGAACGCTGTTATTACTGTGAGCGTGCTGACTTTCATTTGCGTTTTGAGGCTGCATTTACTGCATGTGGACCTTACAGACTCAGCAAACAGGTAGCAAAACATCACTTATGTTACTTTCGATTCCAACACAGACATTAAAAAGCACAGAAAATACAGCACAGTTTTTATATGACTTTAATACAAGTCTCATGAGGTTCAATGTTCAAGGTCTGACCTGGATATTTCCCAGGTATATGGTCTTCCTGGCTGATTTGGGTGATACCGTTCAGTCCCAGTTGTGGAAACCTTCTCAGTGCTTGAGTGACCAAACTGACCAAATGAGATCTGTGTTTATATTATAACACATCATGGTCCTGAAGATAATCTAAAAATACATACCTAAACCTGTTTGGATGATACTGAAACCAGGAAAAGACTTGCTTAATTTGCTGGGTGTGTCAAATGTGTCACAAAGTATTTTTCCCCAACAACTATCCAGCTGACATTTTACTGGCTCATTTTTGCCTTCACATGCTTTTTTTGGTCACTTAATTGTCTCATTCTTCATGTACACCTCCATTACTTTATAAGAAACACTGTAAAAGCCATTACTGTTATTTTTTATTTTTAGTATTGCATTAATTTACCTCTTAAGACTCAAGCTTAGGATTTTTATGCTTTATTTTCTCTTGAAAGTATGATCCAATGAGTATAAAAACTAAGCATAAAATAGCTTTCCAAAAAAAATGTTCCCTCATATGAGACCAATAGGCTTTTTACACGTTCTAGTAAGACCACGTTCAGCTTTGATTCTGGCTCTCATTTGCTGTTGCACTGTTTTGATAAGTGTATATAATGTCACAGCATTAGTTTCTATCATTTTTGGACACATAACATTGCTGAACCTAGACCTGACTTATTGAAGCAACCCCAGATCATAGCACTGTCCCCACAGGCTTAAATAGAGGGTATGCACATACGTCACTTCCCCCCGGGCCACACCCCTCTAAGTCAGACTGAGTGGCAAAAACCAACCTGCTCAACGTGATGGAGTATAGCAGTAAACACAGCCAGAGCGGGAAAATGTGTAATATGAAATTAAATTAAGGACAATTGGACTGGACATGGATCCATACGAGCTACCAAAGAGCAAGTGGTCTACGAACATTGACATGTGGCCCGAAATCGCATATCCGGACATCCAGGGTGGAGGGGATCATCGCTATTTTTACCTGAAACAAATATACATGGTTTCATCATTACTGACAACCAGGGTCAAAAACTAGGCAGAGAACCAGCTGATTCAAAGTGCATTTACAGTAGACTGTGTACTTACCCCAGTGAATATATGCATGATCTACTGGTACTGAGGAGATTTACTGAGTCTAGTTCAGATCAAGTACTTTATACAACACAGGTACTACTGCTGTGGACCAGCAGGGTATGACTTTATTCTTGTAAATTATGATATTTTTCCCACCTGTTTTTAAATTATGACATTATTCTTGTAATATTATGGTTTTATTGTCAGAATATGATGACTTTAATCTCATAAACAAATGACATTTTTATGATTTTTTTTAATAACTTCGACTTTATTCTCATAACATTGTGATTCTTTTAATATTTGACTTTATTATCATAAAATTCCGGGGTTTATATCGATATTTTATTACTTTATACTTGTAGTGACAAGTGTTTTTATTTTCTCATGTGGCCCTAATACTCCATCGTAGCTTTATTCTCCAGTTCCCCTGTATTTGAAAAAGTAGGTTAGCCTCAGTTTAAGTTAGTTTACTAATCATGTAGGAGCACAAGGTTCAGAATCACAAAATGAAGACAAAAACCATGAAAGATCTGATTATGAAACCAGAGCTTTACTAAGAAGTAACGTTAGCCAAAACAATACGTAATTTAAGGTATGACTTTACCCAAAAATACAGCATAAATCAATGTTACCTGACACGAAATGGGATCCACAAATCTAGGTTTGGTTTCCTGGATTTGTGGAGCCATCTACTTCTCTTTTCTTTGTCTTTCGGTGTCTATAAAACGATAGCTCCCACTGCTTTTCAAACCTGTTCATACAATCAATCGCACAACAGCTCTGCCCCATTTAAAAAAAAAAATTAAATATTGTTCTTAAGTTTAGACGGTACTGAAGCCACCGCTGCTACTCTATTCTGTCTTTCTGCCACTCAGTGGGCGTAACCGCAGCGACTTCCGCTAGCGGTGACGTCACGTGCATACCCTCTATAGGAATCTTACCTATTTGCTTAGGTAAATCCAAATGGTGACAGGGGGTTTTTTTTGCATAATTTTTTGTATAATGTTAGTGTGTCACCAGTTTGTAACAAAGAATAAAAATCTTTATTTCAGTGCCTGAACATGGCTGTTAAATCTTTAAATGCAATGTGTTGTGCTTGTATTTCCACTAGAAGACATAAAAAGGTGTTGATTAATGAGGAGAACAATGAGAAGAAGAATCAACTACAAGATGCAATATTTTCAGAATCGCACGAGTCAAGGTTACATCCCATTTAGGGCTTCAAATTGCAATATTTTTTGTTTTATTTTCTTTTAATTAATGAGTTGATTATCTTCTTAATTACTTGATTTGTGTATAAAATGTCATAAGAATATGAAACGTCCAAGATGATATTCTTAAATGTCATGTAGGATCCACAGCGTTCATAGTGCCAAAGAAGAATTAGAAAACATGTAACTATATAAACTTAAGAAGCTAGAATCATTTAATTTTGACTGCTCTTTTTAAAAAATGTTTCAAAATAATCAATAGCTCATCAGAATAGTTTGGCAATGGCATTCAATGTGTGTAATCTCCAAACAAACATGGCTAACTCATGACTCATTGCATGCATTAATCTCATTTCTACAGTCTGTATCCATATGGTAATTGAACATGATGACATCTAAATACTGTAGATCTGTTAGTGATGTTATTAAAACACGTTTCCTCATCAAGTCATGTTGATCTAAGTCAATTATATTTTAGTCATTTATGTCCCAATAAGATTCTCAAAAACTGGATTGCCACGACCATTAGGATTATGGCCCAATAACTGATTAGGAGATTAGTGAGAATGTCTGGGTTAATGGAGAGGTTAAAGGAACTAAACACTGTTTAGTTTTGTACATATGTGAAAGAATTTATGTGCATTTAGTTTATATTTATGAGGTATGTGTGTCATGATGATTTATATAACATAATTTAAGGACTTAGAATGACATGTAAATGATACCATAAAGGACAAACAGATGATGAATCACATGATTTAATAGAAACTGTGGGTGATTTTGTGCCACTTTAACAATAAAAGATGTATGACTAATTATTTGCAGTCGACAGAATGAGTGGGAACTAATGCACTATATGTGCCACATAAAGACCACAAAGAAAATATGAATGCTTGTCAAATTCCTCACATTATTTTTTACATCTTTCAGATGACTTTGGGCAACGTGCTTTGGTGGGAAAGGTGTGTATGGACAGGAACAATTTTGTGAAGCATTACAAAGAGACTATGCAGGAGTCTCAAGACGAAACCTGTCGGTACGTATCAAATTTAAAGAATGTCCACAAGTATTATGTGTTTTGGAAAATCTGTTTGCACACACAGTATAATTATATTCATCTTATTTTTTGTCTGCAGAGGACATTAATAATCTCTGAATTGTTATGAACTGTTAAAAAATGAGAATTCACCTCTGAAATCTATGTATTCATCCACTTTGCAAGAGAATAAATCTCTAAAACACAAGCTTTAATTTTAATAATACAGGAAGTTGGTTATAAAGTATATTTTTAATACTTGTATAAGATGGCTAACCACATATGTTTAATGGGTTTTTTTTGTATCCTTAAGGTTCATTGCTGAATTATTGAAGAAGAAGGTGAGATGTCACAACAAAACAGAACCAGTCCAGATGCAATAAACACACTAGATACAGATCTGTGTTGTCTTGTGTGGACTATTAAAGTCTTTGTCTGCTTTCAGTATCCTCTTGTGAAGCCAGTGGTGACTCCCCGCTTCGCTCCATCTTGCACAGGAGCTTTGCTTGGACAATTGGGAGCGATCGCTAAGAATAACAATCTGCACATTCAGGTGAGTTTTCTGTGGCAACCAAACCAGGCTACATCCTCAGGGAGCTGTTACTATAGGCATTGTTTAGTGTGAGACCTTAATAAGTAGATGAGTAGATGCAATGCAGTGCTGTAATAGTTATTATTATATTGGTTTTAAAAAGAAAAGGAACCATTAATAGCTGCTTTTACTTGATAAGAACAATGTGCTTATAGACCCATGTAAACCCTTGGTTCATGTTACACACTTTAACTGTTCGAGGTTTATCTCCTACAGGGGAAAAGGGTTTCTGAATGAAAGGAGTGGAAAAATACTTATTTCTGATTAACTCTATTTTAGGTGTTTGTGTATATTTTTGTTATTTCTGTCTTTACTCCGTTGTATGAGTATATTTTTGTTTTGTTTGTTTTTGTTTTCATATATAGAACTTATATACGTGATGTAAAATGCTGTCTGAAAATAATGAAAAGATAATTACATAAAAAAAGAAAAGGAAATCCTGTTAAAGTTATTAATTGTCTAATGTGCTATCTTGTTATTTCCAGAGTCATGTCAGTGAAAACACAGAAGAAGTTAAACTTGTCAAGGAGCTGTTTCCTGACTCCGAGTCTTATACAGATGTCTACTACAAACATAACCTGCTCACTGACAAGGTGAGCATAATTGGCTGTCGGTACACTCAGATATTTTTTATAAAGAAACATAAATGCTGGTAAAAACAAAAAGTATATATTTGACATATTTTCATGCTGAATTTCACAGACCGTTATGGCCCATGGCTGCCATCTCAGCGATGAAGAGTTGGCCTTATTCAGAGAGACAGGAGCATCTTTGTCTCACTGTCCCAACTCCAATATCTCGTAAGTCATGCTTAGTTTTTCTATGTGGCCTTGGATACAGGCTTGAGAAGCTTTGTAAGGCACAAATATGACATTAAAGTGGCAGTGCTTGATACTTTTTTAGTGTCACAGGGTAAAAATTCCATAAATACCTTTCAGAATGTTGAAACTGAAACGAACTGAATGGAAACAAGAGTTCTGCATCTATTTATTTCCTGTATTTTCAGACCGTGGGTTTTTTCCTCTGTGGCAGATTTTTGACCAAACAGGCATTTGGACACAATTACTCTACTCTTGAGTCTCTACGTGAAAGCTTGGAAAATTACTTCACTTTTCCATAACAGAGTGACACAACATACAATACATGTCAGTACATATACAGCGTTTTTCAAAAAGAATAAACCGATGTCATTACACAATATTTTAATAAGGAAAAGCAATAGAAAACTCCAGCCAAGTCACAAGTATTCTACTCACAATCAACTTTTATTTCCTGTCTTACAAGTGTTCAATGTGGTCACCACCTACAGCACAGGCAGCATCAATGAGATAAGAAAATTCCTCCCAGACGTGTATCAGCATAACACGATCCACTGAGTTGATCACTATGTTCCATTTCTACCCGCTAACGTCGATGACCTTAAACATCAAATAACAACAGCGATCAACTCAGTGGTTTTGTTATTTGATGTTCAAGGTCATTGAGGTTAGTGGGTGGTGGTGGAACATACCGATCAACTCGGTGGATCGTGATATGCTGATACGCATCTGGGAGGAATTCTCTTATCTCATTGATGTCCGTGCTGCAGGTGGTGGCCACATTGAACACTTGTAAGACAGGAAAAAAAAAATTTCATTGTGAGTAGAATACTTATGACTTTGATGGAGTTTTCTATTGCTTTTCTTTATTAAAATATTGCACAATGAAATCGGTTCAGTCTTTTTGAATAACCCTGTATTGTGTTGACAATACATGTCTTTCCCCCTAACTTCAGCTCCTGCAGTTTTACATTTGGCACGTGTATTCTATTATTTTCATTTTAAATGTCTAAGTACAACATGTAATAAAAATTCTGTTCAGGTTCAGGTAACTTTATTTATTCCTGCAGGTAGATTTGTTTTTCCTGCAGCTCATGATCCTTTTGACATTTTCCCAAAACACATTCACGTGTAACATGAAACTTAAAACGTAAGCTGACAAAGTATTCAAAGTAAAACAAAAACTGTCACTGTGTTAAATGATAAAATAAATCTCTGGACTAAAACCAAGGTTGAAATCGGTTTGAGGAAAGTTAAAAACCCAATAAAAATAAGTTTGAAACCCCAGTCCATACCTCCAAAGATACAAATATATGAAATTCATAAATAAGTGAGAACGTGAGAATTTGTCAAATACAAAAATAATGGAAAGAGACTGTCTTACACTGTTACAGGTTTTACCAACGGTGAAACATTAACATTTTTTCCCCATTGTAAAGTCATATCTCTCTTTCCATGTGTCCAGGTTGTGCAGTGGTGTGTTGAACGTCCGTAACGTCCTGAAACAGAAAGTGAAGTTGGGGCTGGGAACAGGTGAGTGTAGAGCTGAAAAATATGTGCAGGAACATTTGTGATACGTCATAATAAATATATGAACCATTTGAGTCCCTGCTCCTGCTTATAAAGTGTGCGTCAGAGGAGATAGCAGCATAGCCTGCTGTAACAGTGTAATAGGAGCCACTGTGTAGTGCTGTCACATAATTATATGGCTTTACAGCTGTTATTTACATGAGGTATTCTGTGTCAGCTGAGACGTTTAACATAGCGATCCTCTTTTCTTTTTTTTTTTTTTGAGTCAGACTTAGCTTCTTTTTATTGCCTGAACATTTTTTCCCTCCACAGACAGCTTTTTTTTTTTATACTTTATAGACAAATTTTGCAGTGTACAGAACAAACAAGTAAACAAACAAACAAAAAAAACACACCACAACAGTTAGCACAACAAGGTTCAACCTTTACACAAATAAAATGCAGACAGGTTCAGGAGAAATTAAGCAAAAAAGTCAAAATAATCATATATATGTATAGGATTATACAGGTTTGAGGATTTCTTTGATTAACATAAACATCGCATTTTTCCCAATATTTTTAACATTTGTCAGAGATGAGTGTTAATGACATTGTCAGACTTTCTATGTCATAAATTTCATTCACAGCATGTGTCCAGTCCAGAAGTGTAGGGGGATCTTCGCACATCCATTTTCGAGTAACAATGCAATCCTCTTGATGTCAGCTGGTCACTTTATTTTACCAGTTAATAATAGGAAATTAACTTTTTCTCTATGTTTCAATCTTAAAGGTCGTAAATATTTGAAATTATGACAAGTCATGTATCCACAGTTCTTGTTTTAGTCTGTGTGAAAGGCATGGCTCAGTGGATTTGACCCTCTGGTCTGTGCATTAGATGTGGCGGGGGGTTATTCTGCCTCTATGCTGGACGCTGTGAGGAAAGCCCTGGATTCATCCAAAATCTTGACCATCCAGGACCCAGAACACGACACACTTACCTTTGAGGAGGCGTTCATGCTGGCAACACTGGGAGGCAGCCAAGGTAGGTCTCAACAGCAGCTGTCACTTAGGAACGAAGGTCGGACTGAGAGGCACTTAATGACAACATGAAGTGTGCTGCACCTTTGTGAACCATATAGTCTGGTAACCATAGTTTTTCTGGGTGAGGTGACTTTATACAATGGACAGTGCCCACTCCCTGTCACTCTGTATGAAAGCGCAGTTCATTTTAATACATCAGTAGCTGTGGGAAAGCATTTTAACTGATGACAAATTGTACTGGAATGCGTTAAGTCATTTCTTTCACTGTGTGGTTTTTCTTTAGCCTTGTCCCTGGATGACCAAATTGGAAACTTTGAAGTTGGCAAAGACTTTGACGCTCTCAGAGTGAATGTAGCTGCGCCTGGTGGACCCATTGATCTGATCCAGAGCGAGGGACCAAAGGTTAGTTTGATAAAAGCTAAAAACAAGCACATTTAGACACAATTTGATCAATGCAGTCATCATAATATTTATAATGTTTACAATTTCAGATTCTTTTGGAAAAGTTCCTGAATTTGGGTGAGCCTCTATTTCTGTTTATTTATCCAAAATTTTCAGAATTCCATGTACTGTGCATTGAACCATAAGATGTTTTTAATATTTTTTTCCAATATTTCAGGTGACGACCGCAACATAATGGAGGTGTTTGTAGCTGGACGGAAAGTCATACCATTTACAGAGCCAACAGCATAGTAAATAGTTTGGTCCTCTATCCACAGCTTCACACGTCTTTCTGAAAAAAATGCACCAGGAAAGTAATTTTGGGAAGAATGTTGTAACTTAGAGGGACAATTTGGGTCCCACAATAATGATCATACAGTACTGTGTTGGCTATGCTTGAATAAAATATGTTTGTTAGGTCTTATAAACAGAAAATGAGGAAATAATTGCTCTAAATGTTGCACTTTTTCTGTTCCTTGTTGCTTTTTTTTAATATACATATGAACATTTAAAGTCACATGTGCTGATTAAAAAGTTACTTTTTATTAGCTCCTTATTCATGTATGTACTTTTGTAGATTTTGTATTTACTTGATTATGTTTATAACTTACATAACAATAGCCTCAGTACATGTTTTTACCACAAAACGACTTTCTCTGCATGTTGATGTAAAATTATGTTGCCTCAAAGAATGTATATGGTGCAGTTTTCCATAGAATAATATGATTTTTTATCACTGGACTTAAAGCTGCTCGTGCTCATTAGAGCCATAGTGCCTGACTTGATTATCTCAGTGGATTGATTATATTGTCATGCTGGTGTAACTGGAAAACCAAATGATCAAAACAATAGAATCTACTATTATAATCACATCTGATTCAGTTTTTACACTGTACACTCCTTTCAGTGTTTAAAATCGCATCATACGATTATAGTATAGCATTTGTAATGTTCTCATGCTTGTTTCAGTCTGGCTTATTCAGGTTTTATTGCAGTTTGCAGAATGGGAAACTGGGTTCTCATGTACAAATGCAAATAGTTACTGTTCCAGTTTAAGTACTTGATTTGCTTCATAATCCACATCCTTGTATGTCTCAGAGGAAAGTGAACTTGGTGCCTTATTAACTGAATCACTGATTGTGTCATATGTTTGTCATGCTGGCCAGGAGCAGGAGCTGAACTGTGAAATGAAATAGTTTTGCAAAGATATTTGATTTAGACTTCTCAAGTAATTTATGGTTTGGTGTGTATAGAATCATCATAAAGTTTTTTTATGGACTGACTGAATGGGACTAAACCTAGAATTTATGCTTATCTTGATGAAATACAGTGTATGTAAAATGACTAAATTAAATTTTTATCTCTGCCAATTATGTAATGCTTTCATTAACATGCAAGTCTTGTTGAAGAAATGAATAAAGGACCCTCCAGGCCTCAGTGTCTTACCAAATTAATTCCATAATACACTGAGTGCTCAGGAGGCAGTTATATGTACATCAGAGTTCACCGCATACAGAGGTTCAGCGGTCTGTGTACTTTGAGCCATTCCTACTATGTGCTCTGTGGTACTGGCAGACCTGGGTCAAAGTATGGTGAGGTAAGATAAAGCCAAGGAACTTATAAACATTTACAAATGGCATAAATTATTCCACTTCTGAAGGACGGTCTAAAAGATGGTAGACCAGATAGCAATCAGTTGAGGATAATCAATGCATTACAAGTTGTGTAACATGAACATATTCCATCACATGTAATAAAGAGGAATTTTTAGTGAAGACATCTCCAACAATTAATTTTTTTTCTTTCTCTCAGTATGATTACTACTGCTAAAACATTCATGAAACTTGGTGAAGGGGTAGGGCATTGCCTAAGGCTCAACCATTTACATGTTGGAGCATAAAAAAAGAGGTGAATGCAGGAATTTTCCTTTGTGTCTGAATTACAAAATTGTAAGGACTTGGTAGACCAGTGGTTCTCAAACTTTTTACAGTGGAGTACCCCCTGAAATATGTTTTGTTTTTTTTTTAGCCAAGTACCTCCTACTCTGGCTTCAGCATTTTTGATTGAAAAAATGAGGCAAAATTTGTTCCTGTGCCAGAGATGTCTGTTTTTTTTATTTTCAAAACTTTGTAAAAAACGACATATGTTTAGCTTCAATATATTAAAAATAACAAATTTTTATAAGTCAATTTTGTGCAAAATATAAACTGAAAAGTGCCCTCTGTCATTCATGAGAAAAATAAATTAAATAGTCATTAATGAATAACTGAACCTTTCATCAACAAGAAATAATGACTTAATTACTCAAATAAACTCATCTTGAATAATTTAAAATAGAAATGTTCTTAAAATGTTATCAAATCTTAAACAAGATGACAATAATAATATAAAAAATGATCCAAATGTTGAAATGAAATAAGGTCAGGAGTATCAATTTTATTACATGAATGTGTTTATTGTGTTTTAGATTTCAGCAGTAATTCCCATTATCTATTTTGCATTCAGTACATGATGACTTATTTAATGTATTTTTACCCCAAAAAATTTTCAAGTACTCCCTGGGCTTCTTCCAAGTACCCCTGGGGGTACATGTACCCCTATTTGAGAAAGCCTGTGGTAGACAGCTTGATATGTGATATTATGCCAGCTTGACAAAAAGAATTACGCAAAATCTTGATTTAATGTTGTGCATTACTGTGCAGTATTATTATTCAGAATAAAGAGTAAAGGTGAGAGGTAACAATTAAGTTGGAGTGGCTGATGACCCCTTCATCCCACCAGTCTGGGGCTCATTTAACTTATTATCTTTACCATATGAGTTCGACAGCTGACAAGGTCCCAGAGGAGATGTTTAGGGACAATTACTGCCATGTCCTACTGACAATACTATCCAGTGCTTCACTCAAAATAGACAGCTGAAGCACCTGCAATAATAACACTGGTCAACAACAAATTTATTGTTTAAGTTTTTTGAGCTGATTTAGGATAATTTTGGTGTGCTGAATCCAAAATCACATTAATTTTGCTCAATCAGGTCAACTTTCTGAACTATGCTACATATTGGCTTTTTAACATTTTTGCTTACATTTATGGGCATTTTCACATCATATGATACAAAATTCTTTCATATTTCTTGCAATAAACGAGTTCTGAAGATTTTACTTTTGCCAATTTATGATTAATATATTTTTTAATATTACAGGTAAATGAAATGGCTTCGACAAGAAGATCTTGCAAAAATAAGCCTGATGTATTCTGCTACATCTGCTGTGAATACACCATTGTACCTAACAGGAATCAAGTGATCAAATGATTTTTTTCCTCTTAAAACCTATTTTGGGTGAGAACTATATAAAAAATCAACTGATAAAGTCACAAAAATGTAATCAATTTTGTGAGAAGATCAAATTTTTCAAAATCAAATTAGCAAAAAAAACCTGACCTGACTGAGAAAAACATATGTCATTTTTGGATTTAGCGGTGCAAAATGGTCCTAATTCAGTTGAAAAAACCTAGACAACTTGCAAAAAACACTTTTTTGTAACCCAGTGTAATAAGAGGTCACAGCCACTAGAGGGTGACACTAAACTTCAAATATCACTGTCATGAAGTCAGCGCATGTTATATCTAATCATGCAGAAGCATACAATGTTTAATTCATGGTCTGCTGACTGAAGTATGGAAATAACTGTAAGAAAAAATTGTAAGATTCAAAGCAAAGAAAATTATGATGTTAGCATGAATTTGAAGCTCATCCATGTAAAACTTTCCTGTGGATGGGATGCATCAGCATGAGACGTACAGAAGATACAGTATGTGGTGTAGCCTCAAGTAAAAAAATGTCTGCATAAGTTTGATGTACTGCAGAATGCTATAGAACATTTAGCACAGTTTTACATTTAGTCTGTTTTTTTTTGGCATTGAAGTATACAGTCAACTTCAAGGACTCATCCTGTTTATTTTCAGAATGATATTGAAAAATACTATTATAGAGCAGGACTGAGGCACAGTTCGTTGAGTCAGATGAACTTGTTTCTGTAGCCTAAATTAACTGTAACTTTTCAAAACCAAATTGAGCACTTTTTCACACTTATTAACAACTGTTATCTCTAAATCCCTTCTGTTCCTCTAAGTGTCATCCAGTAACACATTCTAAGGCAGACTCTCGATTACATAAAAATAGTAAATATTCCTGCTGTGGAACAACCACTTTCTGATCAGTGGAGATCACATGAAAAAAGCTGATGAAACATTTGTGAAAAACATCTTTCATTTCCGACTCAGACTCAGTTTTAGTGTCATTCAATTATTGATAGATGATAGAATGAAATAAAGTTACCCAGGTCTCTGTGTTTGTAGCATGAGAAAGACATAAAAATAAAATAAAATATATAAAAGGCAAATAGAATAGAATAAAAATTACCATAAAATATGCAAATTATAAAATAACTTCTTGATACGTACAAAATTACACAGTATGCAGCAACAGAACAGTTTAAGTGATGATGTATGTAGCAGCAGCATGAGCAGCAGCAACAGTGAAGACAGATATTAAAGCTGACATTGAAAATAAATCTTCTGAACCACAAAAGGTTGTGCAGATCAAACTCAGGAAATGATGTCTCAATTACTTACTAAAGCTATGCAATAGCGGGACATATCCTAAATACTTTTTAAAAATCTATAGATAATTGAAGAATGCACAAACCCTAAATACTGTACAGCGCAGGTGTCAAACATGCGGCCCGGGGGCCAAATCCGGCCCGCCAAAGGGTTCAATCTGGCTGCTGGGCTGAATTTGTGAAATGCAAAAATTACACTGAAGATATTAACAATCAAGGCTGTTAAAATCATTTTATGTCAATTCAATCTAAAAATGATCACAGCAGTAAAATTATATCATAATAACCTATAAATAATGAAAACTGTAAATTTTTCTCTTTGTTTTAGTGTAACAAAAGTAAAATTACACAAATGTTTACATTTACAGACTAGCCTTTAATTAAAAAATGTGAATAACCTGAAATCTCTTAGGAGAAGTATGTGGAATTTTAATATAATATTCTACCTGTTATTTGATGTTTTGTGTATTGTTAAGTCCACTGTGATCTCTAAATTGTGGATCACATGTATAAATGATAAACAAAGACATAATATTGTTAACATTGCACTTATTTTACTTAAGAATGTTCAAGTTGTTCATATTTGTTCATGTTATGCTTGAGTACAATTCGTGGATATAAACATTTTCATAATGGAATTGTACTTTTTCACTCAAAAGTTATTATCTTATTATTTATATTATTTTACTGGTCTGGCCCACTTTATATCATATTAGGCTGTATGTGGCCCCTGAACTAAAATGAGTTTGACACCCCTGCTGTACAGTATTCTCATACGTGACCTTTTACACATTAATATGGTAAAAGAGTGCCCTAAATTTTGTCTTCCAGGATTTGAAAATTCCCTCAGACTGTACACTGTCTTTACACCAATCAAATTATGTTCTAATCCGTTATTATGCAGTTGTTTTTGCAGGCTATTTACTCAATAGCTAAAATTAAAGGTTTCTTTCGTGTCAGCCTGACAGGAAGTTGTGCCTGACAAACAGTACGCAGGGCAATAACATTCCCTTTGGAATGAGGAAGTGTTATAAAGGAGAAGAATCGTGTCTAACTACTTGTAGCACATTTTGCACACACATTTTTCGGCTCTCCTGTTAAATACACAGTATATGTATCTGATATCTCTAAACATTGTTTCTTTTGACAGGTAAGTGTCATAGAAATACTTCTCTTACTTTTCCTCCTTCCTGTCCTCTCTCTCTCTCAGTTCAGTCAGCTAACTCTCCAGTTTCACGTCTTTTATAAAAGTAATCCATAAATAAGAAAATGTTAAAATCAATAATTCCCACGTGTAGTTTTGCATAATAGCTGAATAATTGCTGCCGGAAGGTAACTTTGGTTTTCACTGTGTTGGAATGGTAAGAATGAGGAATGAGGATCCTTGTGGTTGTCAGTGACTTTCACCTCTGACTAATCAGGTCAAAAAGTGATTTGTTACTTGGTCTATTGGTATAATCTGGTAAAAATGTGTTCATATTTCCAGCACAGAAGCTCCCAATGCCTCTGTTTGGGAGAGGCAAAAAGGGCCTTGAGCCCAGACAGAAAAAGACGAGGAGTGGCGAGTTTTTGAGGAGCCGCAGGATGAGAGATGAAGATGGTCATGTAGCATCACTGACCAGGCTGTGTCTGCTCAGTCTGGCAGACAACATGAAGGAGGTGTGGGTGAAGGACTATGCTGAAAAGTACTTGGACCGGGTTTCATTTAGATACATCATGGGGCCCTTCAATTTACTGCGTGAGTTTGCCAGATTTGTTGTGAACTTCAAAAACAGGTTAAAAAGGTCAGATGTGTCTAAGTCACAGTTTTACCTTATACATACATGCCTTATGTAATACAAGTCTATTTGTAAGGCATTGTTTTGAGTTTATTGAGAGGATGTTTTGCATGTGCTTTTGTATATCTCCACTTTAGGTGAATTATTTAGATTGTGATATTGTCTGCTTCCATTAGAGTATGCGTCTGTTTACTTTTTCCCTCTCCTTTTCCTTCCTTCAGCGGGTGAACTGGTTGAAGAGTTAACGTTGCTGTTGTGCTCCAGAAAACAGTTATCCCGACCGGCCCTACATCTCCTCCTGGTCCCACAGCTCCGCAGTCTGTCTCTAGAAGGCTGTCCTGGTCTGGTCACCTCTGCACTCTGTGCCCAGATTGCTGCACGTTGCCAGGTTGGAAAGAAATTACTTCCTCCATTCACATGCTGTTATTTGCCAGTACATTCTCAAATGACTTTCTGTTGATAACCTTTATACCTCATGTCCACCTTTGGTGTTGTAAATAGGCCTTAGGTCACAGTTATTATTACACATGTATCTGAGTTACTGGTTTTGAGTTACAGTATGGTACCACATTTATTTTGCACCATCATAACGGTCTCAAAAACAGAAAAATTAAACTTAAGTTCCATGTCATTTTACACTGTTTAAGAGTTGACTGGCACTCCCATAATGTTAGCTCATGGTAGCCCTTCAACATGACCAGTCATTTATTTGTATATTTCAGTAACAGATTTTGTTTGTTTAAGCTACTTTTGTCAAATCTCCACTTTGTATTTTTTGTTTATCAGGCCTAAAAGGCAATCAGTAAAGTAGTAGTACTGTATCTTTATAAACTATTTTATGACACTATATGCTATATACAACCACTATATGCTGTACTATTCTGCTAGTGGTGGCACACAATAATAGAAAGCCTTTCAAATTGTAAATTTAAATCACAATTATTTGTCTACCTATTAATCGTCAACTACAATTCCACTTTCCTAGTTGTTATGTATTCGGTTTTTCACCTCAGGGTCTTTACTGTCTGGACCTATCTGGAGCCCAGCAACTACCATCAAAAGCCTTGTCTGAAACTCTCTGCTGTTTACCATCTCTGCGTTCGCTTTCCCTGGCCGGGACTCCTTCTGACAGCTGTGTAATCAGGGTAGTTGCTGAGCACTGCCGTTTGCTGCGCCACCTAGATGTGTCCCGCTGCCATCTCCTTTCCCCTGCCGCACTACTTGTTCTTGGAGGTGGAGCTGTCTGCTTGTCATCTAGCAGTCCTTCTGGTTCATCTTTTGGTAGCACATTTGGGTCATCATCTTCTCTTTCCCCTTCTTGCTCTGACCCCTCCACCTCCTCCTTTTCTGCACTCCTGTCCCCTCTCCCCCTCCGAAGTCTGCTGGCGCTGGATATTGGTTTTGGGGAACAAGAGGCAGACCCTGTAGCAATGGCCACCTACCTCCTTCTCACACTGCCCGACTTGGAGAAGGTGGCTTTGGAGGGTATTGGACAGGCCTGCTCTCTTATCCTGCACAGAGAGTTTGACCAGATGGATGAGTTCACTGACAGAGAAGGAGTTCCTCGGATGGAGAAAGTGTGGAAAGAGTGCAGGCACAGGCAGGATATGGGTAGTTGGAAGAAGAAGGAGGCAGCCACAACAGATAAAGAGGAGGAGGAGAAGGTATTGTTTGAGGGTCACAGTAGTGAGAGTGAGGAAGATGCAGTAACAGATGAAGAGCTAAATTGCTTTCATGAGCAAGCAGACGACAAAAGAGGCAGGGGATCAGGTGAGGACTGCTTGACCCTGGCGCTAAGGGAGGTCCAGGGCTTGTCCTGTGATTCTCTGGATAGTTTAAGATGTTTATGTCCAGACATCAGCACCATATCTGTGAACATTGATGACTGTAATGATGCTGGAACAAGAAGAAGAAATGGGTCTCTGTTAGCGAGAGGGCTCCAGACCTGGTCAGGCCAGCTGCAGAGCCTCTCAGTACAGTACTCAGGCCCTATGGAGGTTCTGTTTCATGCTATTGATGTCACTGGCTCGTCCCTGGTCTCTCTCACCTTGGAAGGGGTGAAAACCAGTCATCACACCCCTCTACTGGAGGTCATCCGGGTCTGTCCTAGACTCAGAAATCTGCACATCACCGCTGACCCTCCTACCATGGTACTGGAAGAAGAAGACATGGAGGATGTGGAGGCCTGGCATGATGATGTGGATCTTCCTCGCCTGCCTCACCTCTCCACTCTCACACTAAAGTAAGACCTCTGTTATAGTACAATAACTTACACAGCAGAGTTCTGAGCTTTAATTCCCTACAAATGATGTTTGTACTACAACAAAATGTCTTTATCCAACTGAAATTGAAGTAGTTTAGAAAGCAGAAAAAATATCCGTAGTAGTAGCAGTAATAATAGTAGTAAAAGATCCTGTTTGGAAGAGCACAATTGCATGTTGTAATTTTTAAATGAATTAAAATGTCCTGTCTCTTGTCATTTTATATCCCTTTTTTTTCTGAAGTTTCTCCTACGAGCACAGCCAGATGAAGCCTGTCAGTTCCTGGTTGTCCTTGGAAAAAGGTGCTCAAGTGCCTCCTGGCTGGTTCTCCTTTGCTGGAGAAGATCTCACTGGTCTCCGTACCCTGCCCTCTGGACTGCATTTTTAAGGATTTACTCCATCCGTTCTACTTGCGCTACCGTTTAAATGCAGATCCTCAAGCTTTTCAGACACTAGGACGTGTACAACACCTTAACCTGACACGATCAGATATGATGATTGATACAGTAAAACTCATAATACAACAGAGCAGGAGCTTGAAGGTTGTAGACTTGAGTTACTGCTGGAATATCAGTAAGTTCCACTTTATAGGCTGCCAGAGGTTAAGTAAAGTTAAACTTATCTGGGTGTAGGGTCATGTTCCAGACAAGGAGCATCCACATTGATTGTTGATGTTAGCTTTGAATGTATAAAAACTTGTAAATGAAGTTAGTAGATTTGCACTAATTTAACATGATTTTGATTATTACCCATTTTTTTATGAAAGCAGCTATGTGCATTTGGAAATTTTACTTCTACAGCTCCACAGACTAGTGTATCTTTCTGGCTTATTGCACTGACAGGACCACAGCACGTCCTTAAAATGATTATATTACATAAACATATGCAAAATTTACCCTGCAGTGCCTTAAATGAACATAGAGCTATCATGCTTTATAGAAATATTTACAATTTATCTAAGAAAGTACAACAGTTATCATATATTTTTATATGTTTATAATATTATTGTTGCGTAACAGGGCCACTCATGGAATATTATCAATACTACATACAGTCCTGTGCAAAAGTCTTAGGCCCCTGTAAGGTTTGTTGTTTGAGCAAGAATATGACAAGACATATGCATTTTTCTCTCTAGTAGTATACGTGCAACTGGAATATACAGCCTATATGTAAACAGAGTTAAAAAATAAAGAAGAATTTCAGAAACAAAATCTAAGTATTTTAGAAACTATGTGGGATCATCTGGACAGAGAAAAGGATAAAAGACCATGAAAGTGTCTGAGACATTCAGAAAATGTGTAATATTACGCAAGATTATTTAAGAAAACATCCAGGCAGTCGACCCAAGAGAGTTTAAGATTTACTAAATACAAATGGAGACCTCACTAAATACTGACTTGACCAGCAGAAATGGTCTAGTTCTATGTAAATATTTTGTGTGTATGTGTGTATTTCATTATTGTACACTGTACGCATATCTTGTTTGAAATCAAGACACTTGCTCATTACAACCCTTCAAAACAACAAAGCCTGCTTAATACTTATGCACCATACTCTGTACAATGTAATGTAATGTAAAGTATTATACTTTGATATGTATTTGCTTTCAGGACTGATATGGCTTAAACAGAAAATACCATGTATTCAATAAAAGATGTTTTATTGACTTTTATTTCTGTAGTCTACTGCGCAGTATCACCATGACTTCCATAGATTTAATGTCTGAAATGTGAGATAATTCACAATAGCGAAAGAAATAATTGGATTACCACAACAGAAATGCAATCTAAGTTGTATATATGATAGATTTGTTTAATCTTGGGTGAAGGAGTTGCAGGTATTTGATCTAGTTCATGGGTGTCAAACTCATTTTAGTTCTGGGGCAGTTTGATCTCAAGTGGCCAGACCAGTAAAATAATAACCTCTGTTCACTGGGAAAATTAAAAAGTGGATTGAATTAATATACATAACCTATAACCCTATAACCTATAAATAATGAGAACTACAAATTTTTCCCCCTTTGTTTTTAATACAAAAATAGTAAAATTATGTTGTAAAAATGTGTACACTTACAAAATATTATTTCACACATCATGTGAACATGAACAACCAGCAATTAAGAAAAGTGAATTTTAAAAATGTTATGCCTCAGCTTATCATTTACGCATGTGCAAAACATATAGTAACAGTCACCTAGAACTGAAAAATATTTTTTATGTATTTCTCTGTGTAATTTTTGTACTTCATAAATTCATCCCGTGGGCCATCCCTGATTAATTAAATAACTGTTATGTGTGTCTCTCCTGGATCACATTCCACCAACAGGGTGGCGATGTTGCTCTCACTACTGCCTACAGGTCGCCATTTAACAGAAGAAGAAGACATATGTTGGGCGGAATGAGGTTTACCTGTTCTGTGGTTTTTTATCCGGGTTGTACGGAGACAGAAACCAAACACACCCCGGTTGAGACAACACGTCACACACCGGAGACCTGCCACATACTCGCTCGGCATTAGCCAGCGGTTACCATCTGGGTGCCCTCAAATTACACATTTGCCGGTGAAGGGGCTGTCTTCACGTCTTACAAAGTAAGTATAATAATCGGTTTGACACTTTGTACGTTTAATTCCATCCTGGTGAAACTGACGAGGTGTGAATTTAGCGTTATGTCAATTTCTTGTTAGCTAACTTAACCATTAACCAGCTGTAGCTAACGGTTATTACCTAGCTACTACCTAAGCTAGTGTTTATTAGCAACAGTTTATTCACTCCGCTTGGATTTTTGTTAATATTTTGTGCCTTTTTTCCACATAAAACATTGATAGTATAAAAAAAGTGAAATGCATGTTACCACAGCACTTTCCCAGCTAAATGTCAGGCCTTTTCTCGTGTAGGCTGTAAAGTTGTATTTACACGTAGCTGAAGAATGTCAAAACTGTATTTTCCTTAAAGGTCATGAATAAAACCGACACAAACGGGATGGGGCCGTGGAATCAGCCGCTCCCTCTGTCAGCCAACTGATTGACGATGAATATGATCTAAATAAAGCATCAACTGGTAGACAATCTGCATCATGGGAAGGTAGGTATTCTGGTATGTGTGGAGGCGTGGTGATATTCACATACTATTGTCATGTCACTGAGAAGTAATTCCTCTGCTTGTTTTTATCTGTTGACAGGATAAGCTTTTCGTGCCTTTTCCCAGCCTCATGGCATTTCAGCCTGTCCTCCCAGGTTCTCCCTCGGCTTTTGGTACCTTCACTCAGACAGCTGCTTTTCATCGGCCTCGTGCTCTGCCTCATTGGACTTCTTTACCTGCTGCTCGTCACTGGAAAAGGCCATGCCAGCTGGATCAGAAAGGAAAACCACTTTCACAGGTAAACTATCAGAGGCCCTCCACACCTGTGTATTCTGTTTGACATCTATGACATTATATCTGCTTTAACATTTCTTGTTTTAAAGGCACTTGGCAAGGGTGACTGATGTAGATGCGACTGATACAAGCAACCCCAACCTGAACTACGGACTGGTGGTGGATTGTGGCAGCAGTGGCTCCAGGGTGTTTGTGTACTGCTGGCCCCGGCACAATGGTAACCCACATGAACTTCTGGATATCCAGCAAATGAGAGATCAACACCGCAAACCAGTGGTCATGAAGATAAAGCCAGGTAAGTTATCATGTGAAGAATAAAAATTGAGAGCTTGTCTATGAGCGTTAATGAGACAATAAATTATAATATAAGAAAGAAGCTTATTGTATAATTGATATATGGTTGCTTTTCTTTGTGTTCTGGCTTTTAGGTATTTCTGAACTGGCTAAAACACCAGAGAAAGCCAGTGATTATATTTATCCATTGCTGAGCTTTGCAGCCCAGCACATTCCCAAAAATAAGCACCAAGAAACACCCCTGTACATTTTGTGCACAGCAGGAATGAGAATCCTCCCTGAAAGGTACAACTTCAGATATAAATATAACTTGAGATATTGTTTACATAGTGTGTTTTAACACTGTTCCCTGAGGGTCATTGCCTATACTATAAAGTTTCTTTTTGTTTGGCCTCAGTCAACAAGAAGCGCTTCTTGAGGATTTGCGAACAGATATTCCAGTTCACTTCAATTTCCTCTTTTCTGATTCTCATGTGGAAGTGATATCAGGAAAACAGGAAGGTACAGTGCAAACAATCATCATTGTTCCTATTTTTTTTAAGACATGGATGTTGCAACATAATTAAATCAGTGGTTTTAATTTGTTCCTGAAAGCTTTTCTTCTGTGCAGTATAATATTAGTAAAAGTTTATATAATAACCCTCAAATTTGCTCTGATGATTTAGGTGTTTATGCATGGATTGGGATCAACTTTGTCCTTGGAAGATTTGACCATGTGCACAATGGTAAGGACTCAAGTAAAAATAATTTCAGGCAGTTGTTTCTTGTGTTAAGCGTGCTACTTTGCTCTTCAGTTTGTCCGTATAAATTCTGTCATCAGATCATGGTAATTGTGAGAGTTAAAACAAAAGACAAGCAAACTTAAACTTGCCATTTTTTTTTAGATTCTTAGGTTCAGTTTTTCTTTTACAACATGTTAACTAAACTTTGCAAAAGAAGAAAAAGCAAGTCAAAGATAATTAAAGGGACTTAAATCTGCCAGGGAAACTCACACTAATCTCTTAAAAAATCCCCTCTGCCTTTCACATTTGTCTTGTCTAATATTTTAAGATGGGGAGGCTGTCGTGGAGGTGCACGTCCCAGGCAATGATCAGCAGGAGGCGCTGGTCAGGAAAAGGACTGCTGGTGTCTTGGATATGGGCGGTGTCTCCACACAGATCGCATATGAAGTGCCCAAAACTGTAAGCTTTGCTTCTCCACAGCAGGTTATTATCCACAACCAATTCTGTTTTGTGCTGTCTTTGTTTTTTGTCACTCACCCTTTGTTCTTCTCCCTCCTCCAAACTTCTATCATTCCCTGGTTAAACCTGTATGCACCATTTTTGTCCCGTGGAGATGATCTGCTCTCACATTCATCACTGTAAGCCTGCTGCATGATTCTGTAGCAGGATTAAGAATGAAAACGGTCATACCCAGTAGAAGTTATGCATTTAGAATGGATTTCTCTTGGTGTGTAGTTACTGATGTAGTGTAGGTGCAACCTCCACTGTGTTCCCACAGCTTTTTTGCCCTCATTAATTCACTGTCATCTTGTTAGGCACTTTCTGCTTCTTCTTCCTCATGTTTTTAGATCTTAGTCTTTAAATAACTATACTGTTAAAGGCCTTACGCCTCAGTCGTTTTCTCTGGCAGTCTAGTAATGCTTGTCAATGCTACTGTTATGCAAAAGTATTATGTATTCCAGGCTAATTTTATTTATTTATTTATTTTACTTTTTTCTAGGAGGAAGTTGCCAAGAATTTACTGGCTGAGTTCAACTTGGGCTGTGATGCACATCGCACAGAGCATGTTTACCGTGTTTATGTCTCCACTTTCTTGGGTTTTGGAGGAAATGCAGCACGTCAAAGATATGAAGAGAATCTCATAAGAAACACTGCAACTCGAAACAAGTGAGAGCAATAAATGGAGCTAATAACATGATTTATTGTTTTATTTTCTCGACCAGGTCTGTGAATATGCAGTGTTACATACATGGTTCTATTGATTCTACCCAGGCTCTTAGGTCAACATGTGGGAGAGACAACGGAGTCCCCCCTCCTGGACCCTTGCCTACCCACAGACCTGCAGGATGAAATTGGACAATCTACACAGAAGCTGCATCTACGAGGCACAGGGGATTTTGACCAGTGTCGACAGCTCCTTCAGCCATTCCTCAACCGAACCAATGAGACTCAAACATCCCTCAGTGGTGTCTATCAGCCTGCTATCGACTACAGCAACAGCCAGTTTTATGGGTTCTCAGAATTCTACTACTGTACGGAGGATGTACTGCGTATGGGTGGAGACTATAATACTTCTAAGTATTCACAGGCTGCCAAGGTAAATAATTCCTCACTCTAACACGTGTTCTGTAAATTAAAGCTGCTTTTATTAGCTTAATGCAATGGAATGTGCCTGACGGCTGGAAAAACTACTCGACTGGAAAAACTACTCGACTGCTCTGTTGTCAGAGGGCAAACTCAGTGGAACTAGGCTAACATTATGAAGGGATGTGTCATCACCTGGTTGCTCTCATTTTATTCTGTTGTAACTAAAGGATCCTCTCTGTTCTCTTTTAAAATATGTTTGTGATAAGGTCTTCCAGAAATACTTTCTTTTGATTTGCAGTGGTCTTGATTCATTTATATTAGGGTGTGTCACTTAGTCAAAGACTCTTTCCTGTTCTGTAAATACTTTTACCCTCCGCAAGATGATCCCCTTTGACTTTTGCTAGTGTAATACTGATATTGATTCAGGATAATATTCTGGAAGAAGTTTGTCTAATGGTATAGTTTTCCATTTGCAGAGTTACTGTGCCACCCAGTGGAGGACATTAAGGGAACGCTTTGACTCTGGCTTGTATGCCTCACATGCTGATTTACACAGACTCAAGTAAGCTTTACAAGATTATCAGAAGCCTATGTAATTCAAGCTTTTTGTTTAACAGGACTGTCAAACATGGCTTTTAGATTTACTGGAAAAGTGTTTTTATTATTGATGTCATTATTTTCCAGGTATCAGTGTTTTAAATCTGCATGGATGTATGAAGTCTTGCACTCTGGCTTTTCATTTCCAACTAATTACAAAAACCTCAAGACTGCCCTGTTGGTCTATGATAAAGAGGTCCAGTGGACTCTAGGAGCTATACTCTACAGAACACGGTTTTTGCCTTTGAGGTAAGACTGATTTGTCTGTCCCATGACTTCTGTTATCAGGCCAAAGAGATGTTTGGTGAAGGTTAAATTAATTCCAGAATATGTCTTTTTAAGATGAAGCACATAGACAATGTATATTTGTTATGCACACACTCTTATTTTGATCATGAGAGCAGAGTAAGGCTTACATAGACTTTCATGTACATTTGACATTGGGGGTAAGAAAAAGTTGAGGACAAATTACGTCAATGTTTCCAGACTTAAAAAAAGTTTTTGTTCATAGAGCTGACTTTGAAAGAATTTCTGTAGGTCCTTAAAAAATCTGTGGTCCAATTAGATGTTTGATTTTCATCTTAAAATGTAAATATGATTTTTATTAGTCTTTTAGAAAATGTATGCATTTATTTATTGTTCTTGGTAGAAGCCTATAGAAAACTATGAACCTGAAAACCACTATACCTTGTGCAAAAAAAAAACAGGCACTCAAGTTAGGGCCTTTGCATATAAATATTACAGAATTGCACAAGATTCACTAGCAAGTACCTGCCTACCTCATCTAGTGTTTTCTAAATTCACTTTGTGAGCATCGAGAAAGTCTGGCCCTAAAGCAATGGCATGAAACTGGATCTTAATTTTGTTAAATAAATCTTAAATGAGTGTTAAATTGAACTTATTAAAACCAACAAAAAACCTGTTTGACGAAGACTGTACGTGCGAGTTTGAACTTGTGTCTGATAATAGCTCTGAGATGCATGTTAAATAATGAATCACATTATGCTCCCTTAGGTCAAACATGATCCATGAAAATAATCCCTGTGCCAAAACTATGCGCTTTTTTATCCTTTAGGGACATCCAACAAGAAAGCCTGAAAGGATTACACTCCCACTGGCGGCACAGTTTCTCTTTTGTCAACAACCACTACTTATTCCTGGCTTGTTTCTTCATTGTGCTGTTGTCCATTATGCTGTACTTACTGCGACTGCGACGCATCCATCGGCGAGCGGCACAGCGTTGCACCCCCTCCTCTGTACCGTGGCTGGAAGAGGGCCTTGGCTCACCCACGCTCCCTATCAACCTCTAAACTTTGTAGAGCGTAAAGTCTGGACAGCACGCCTGACTTTCCAAAGCCACACTCATTTTCTTATTTGGCTCATCTTCTTTTTCAACGGGGCTTTGAACTGTGTCCATACTACGTGCTGGATTTAAAGTCCACAAAGCAGAGAATTGGTACTGAGATCTGGACAAATGAGGAAGAGTTTGTGGCTTAACTGAGCCATTAGAATATGAGTGTTTAAGTTATTTTCTTTAAGAAAGTTAAAATGTCTTTTTGTATGTTTTGCCTGCCACATGCTCTTTTGTCACATTCTCATGGCAGCTTCCTTTATGTGTCTTCAGTTTGTTTTTACAAAACAAACGTAATGGTACTTATCTTACAAATCCTCAAATCCATCATAGTAGCAAGTTATTTTGATCTGTGTTTATGTGTGGGGTTTTGGCTTATTATTTACCTTTTTAGATGCATGATCATAACTTTGTCTTTTGGTTTTTATAGTTGTTAAATCACACTCACCATTTTTACAAAAACCTCAAATGCAATACAATTTCTAATAAGTGGAGCACTTTGTCTTGCAGTTTAAAGGAAAATGTTCAGTACTATCCAACAGGAAAGATCTTTTTCTGTGTGCGTGTCTTTCCCAAATTGTTCTGCCTCATATTTATAATTGCAAGACAAGAAGCCTTTAATAGTTCTACTAGTGCAATATACTGTATGTCTTGTCACTGTTGGGAAACACTCCAAAACACGAGCTCTTTTGTTTTCTACAGTATTGATGTCTCTTAAAGCCCTGCTGAAGTTCTTGTCAAAATTCTGGCTATCCAGAAAACTAGTTGGATATGGATATATTATGGTCAAGGTTATTTATGTTGGGCTTCATTTTCAGAAGCTGTCACTTCACTGCTGTGAGGGGAATTTAAGTGAGCACACGGCCTATTTATATGTACATGGTTTGCACAGATGAATGCGAAATAAATGTTAAGATGTTACAATTCAGTAATAAAGGTTTTATGGTATATGTCTGGTTGTGTATTTCACAAAGAGGTGAATAAACTTGTGTTGATTCCTTGAAGTAAATCTTTAAGAAGTGGCTTCAGAGTTTACACTTGAACTTGTACTACTTCAAGTTAAGCCCAACATGACACTTTCTGTAGGATAAATCTCCACATGCTCACAGACCTCATTTATGTGTAGAAACATCCCTGCTTTCACCTGCACCACTTGTAAGACAGAAGAGGCTATAACGTGAGGATCATGAGTTATGTAATGGAACTGCTGAATGATAAATTCTCTAAGGCTGTTTTTAGTGTAACTGCTGAAAATTTGTTTTACGTTATATTATCAACACATTATTTAGTCAAATGTACACTGATGAGACAGTTACGGGAGGAGCTCTGTATGGGGGACATGTTAATACTTAATGCTCTCTGCATGGGGAACAGGTAGGCTCATCCTGTCAGGTCTGTACAGGGTAGTATTCAAGACCTTCACTCTAAATTAATGTTACACATTATTATCACAGATGGGACTGTACATTGTTTTCACAGTCAGTTTTAGCCATCACTCTAGTTTCCAGATTGAACATGTGAATACACACTTTAAGAATACCACTAAAACAAATGTCTCTTTAAGACACACGCTGGTCTAATGCTGAGTCACTGACATGTCAGTGCTTTGCTTCACTGGCACGCCCACTGTGGCACCGCACAGGGCCTGGTGTGTAGGGCTTGTGTTTCATTCAATGGTGACTGACATAGGAGAGTGAATAGATAAGTCCCATTCATTTCATTTCTAGTCAAGGTAATTAGAATGTCTGTCATGATAAAATAATATAATAAATACTTAAAATATTGTATTCAAACATAAAATAAACACGTATAAACACAAACATTTTCTGATGCATGCATTTTATTGTTTTAATGGGAGAACATTCATGGGTGTGCAAATGAGGCTTAGACTGTCTAGTTCTGGTACATTTACAGAAATATTAATGCTAATGTTCACTGTCCTCATAAATAAATGGATTTATGAGATAAGAATCTGATGGGTAAGGACAAATTAACCTTAAAAGAACCAGATGAATGCTTGTGGTCCCTGACTCTCCATTCGATTACAAGTAATTTTTTGTCCATATCCAATTTTTCTTCAGAGAGTTGAAGGCATTAAAGCTGTTAAGTGCAGACATACTTTATATCAGTGGTTCCTAACCTTTTTTGGCTCATGACCCCATTTTAACATCACAAATATCTGGTGACCCCAGACATTCAAAACGGAGACATTTTTTTGCTAAAAATTAATTTGTTTTTGATCATGTAATACAGGGGTGTCCAATCCTGGTCCTTGAGGGCCGGTCTCCTGCATGTTTTAGATACAGGGGTTGGAAAAAATAATGGAAACACTTTCACCTCAAGGTGATAATGCCCCAATCCATACAGCTAGAATTGTTAAAGAATGGCATGAGGAACATTCTAATGAAGTTGAGCATCTTGAATGACCGGCACAGTCCCCAGACCTCAACATTATTGAGCATTTATGGTCAGTTTTAGAGATTCAAGTAAGACGTCGATTTCCACCGCCTTCGTCTCTAAAAGAGTTGGGGGGTATTCTAACTGAAGAATGGCTTAAAATTCCTTTGGAAACAATTCACAAGTTGTATGAATCAATACCTCGGAGAATTGAGGCTGTAATTGCCGCAAAAGGCGGACCTACACCATATTAAATTATATTTTGTTGATTTTTTAAGGTGTTTCCATTATTTTGTCCAACCCCTGTATTTCTCTCTTCCAGCACACCTGACAATCATTATCTGACTTCTGCAGAGCTTGCCCATCGGCTTATCATTTGAATCAGGTGTGTTGGAAGAGGGATACATCTAAAACATAGCGGCCCTCGAGGACCAAGATTGGACACCCCTGATGTAATAGTTTGCTATACTATGTTTCAAATAAAGGTTAATTTTAGATGACATTTAGTCTATATAATGCATATAAGTATGGACAGAGGCAGAAAAGCCAGGTGTAGATTACTGCACAAAGTGAGAATTTTATTTTCCTTGGTCAGGATATGTACAGTCAGTCCAGTTTGTATTTACAAGGCTGACAATTAATACTGAACAAACAAGAACTCAAACTATGAATTACTAGCGGCATTGTAACCGTGGCGCTATTGTACAATAGCATGATAAGTAGAACTTGTCTGCCACCACTATCCATTTGTAAGCTACCATTTAATCATGCAATGTGCAGGTAATAATTTGAACCAACATGTGAGCCATGAAGGGAGGAGCATGTATTTGTTTGGCCTGTCAAGCATGATTAAATTCATAATGCGGTAGTGAACTGCAGCCTTTACATTGTAGCAGTAGAAATTTCATGAACGGCAGCATAACCACTTCTGAAAATGGAGTATGGCGGCAGGGATTACGAATTCAAAGTAGAGAGACTAAAATTGCCCAGCATACCTCACAACATTTGAATACGGACATAAAATTGTGCCTAGTAGATAGTCAGGTAATGTTTCTATTCATTTGGCGAGTTTGGCGGTGATTGGGCCTGTGAAGGCTGAGGAAAATCCATACAAATGCCCTCCTGTGCTGCAACATCGATTGATTGGACACAGAACATGCATTATATAGTAGGATGAAAGAGCTGCAGCATCTTAAACCAACCACGATTAACATTTGAAAGATAAACAGTACCACGGTGCTTCAGTTTCAGCTTCAGAGTTTGTCTTTTATGGATTGTGATTGTCTCAAATCACCATATACTTTTATTGGTAAGTTGTTTTTTTTTTTTTTTTTTTTTTTTTTTTTTTTATCAATTACTTGAAATTTCAGGTGACCCTATTTGAATTCCAGGTGACCCTATGTGGGGTCCCAATCCCAAGGTTGAAAAACACTGCTTTATATGAATGCACCTGCCCATTCCCTTCACCTGTTGGACAGTGTCTGACATTCATGACCAACTGTGCTTCTCCCTCTCATCACTGTGTTCTCTACAGAAAAGTCAGCTGGTCATTATTATCAGTCACTGGGATGTTTTAATTTGCAAAGTAATTTTAGAGAGACTTCCTTGTTATTTATGTTCACTGTTAACCTGGAATCGTGGGAGTTAAAGTCTCCATTCAATGAACACTCTGAAACAGTTTGTTCCAAAGATAAGGACTGAATTAGGAAAGAATTCTTTTAGGTTTTCAGCTCCTAATGCCTGGAACAATCTTCAGTCTCCATCTACAAACACTGATTCCTTTAACTGATTCTATAGAGAGTGTCAGATCTCTGGAATCAAGGCTGTTGGTCTGTAAATGTTTTCACTGACTGTATATGTTTTTTTCTGAGTTTGCAAATGCATTTATTATTGTAAACTGTAATTATGTGACTGTACTGCTGCTGTCTTGGCCAGGTCTTCATTGAAAAAGAGACCCCCTCCATCTCAATGGGACCAGCTTGGTTAAATAAAGGTCTAATGAAAAGAAGAATTACTGTCTCAGATGGATTACCCTGATGAAACTAGACTATGAGTGTCCAGATAAAAAGCTGAGAATCTCCACTTTACTTGACTTTTTAAGCATATTGAAAAAGTTAGTGGCTCAAATGTTATTTTAGAACAGCAGAGTGTTTTAGCTGCAGATGGTTGCAGTCTTTAAGGGTTGAATGATAATGGCCTCAGACATGGTTTGATAAATATGAAATGCTAGGAATCATATATTTTGGCCTTTGCAATCACCAGATCTAAACCCAGATGGACACCTATGAAACCAAGGTGTTAGTGATCCCTACCATCATCATCATCATCATCATCATCATCATCATCATCATCATCATCATCATCATCATCATCATCATCATCATCATCATCACAAAAACACAAATTAGGGAACACCTTTTGGAGGATATTAAGAAGAGTTCACAGACTTGTAGACTAAGAGCCAAGGTGCATTAAGCTGTTTGGTTGGACCAAAATCTTAAAACACCTTTTTTTTTTTTTTTTACTGGGTTTTCCTTTAATTTGTCATCTCTGTGTCACTGGTCTTTATTATAAACGAATCAGATTATATCCTAAACACAGACATCCAACTCATTCAATTCTATTTCAAGGTGTAATTTAAACTTCTGGCCAGTAACAAGAGACAGGGCAACACTGCCAAAACACACACACACATTAAATTATTTACAATACGAGATGTATTGAATAAAAAGTGTAGTTATCCAGTCGGCTTAATTAATTAAGATGACTGTTTCTATAAACATGCTACTTACAGTATGACAATAATGACAATATGAGTCATGGAACATATGAACTTCAGTGGTTTATGGGATACTTTACTACTACTATGGCTTAGTATATGTGTTATCATTTACTACAGCAAGTGTTGACTCAAATAATAAATCATCCATCCATCCATCCATCCATCCATCCATCCATCCATCCATCCATCCATCCATCCATTTGGATGAACTGCTTGTTTTATTTTACTGGATGATAACATTTTCCTGACGGGATAGATAAAATGCATCTTACATCATGTGAATGACATAAAGTAGGTACAGTCATACTTTAACTAATAGTTGAGGGAAATGTTATGCACTTATTCCAGTTCACTTTAACACATATTAAATAAAGCTATATGTTTTCAGTTTCAGGACAAGAGTGGTTGTAGTATATTATAATGTAATACCAAGATTTAGTTTTAACAGACAGTATTTTCTGGACTTGGATTAAGCCTAGTCCATGACACTTTTTTTTTCAGTTGAGATCTTCACTGATTTTTTCTTTTAGTCTCAGAATAAGTTTAAACCATGTTTGTGAAACTGTGAGTGTTTGTAAAAGCAAGATTCAAGATGCCTTTAATGTCATTCTGCAAAGTATTTACAAAAATACACAGGCTGAAACATTGTTGTTTCTTCTGACAGTGCAAATAACAACAATAACTGGTGGGTAGCAAACAAAAAAAAAAATCTTAAAATTGTTAAATAGACTCTTAAATGTCTTTTTAATTATTCCTAATAAATTCATCATTGCACTTCTTTTGATAGATTTCATTCTTAACTTTAGATGCACTGTTACACTAAACACTTGGGAGGCTTCAGGGCCGGGTTATGTCTTCATATCTGTCGTCTCTATGGTGTTAATGAACAGATGCTATTTGATAAAGGGACCAAACCTATTTATCTGTTCAGGCAGAAAAGTGCGATTACAAATTATCAAACCCATTCAGAAACTGTCAGCAGTTGAAGCAAAGGCAGGCATGGACTGAACTACAACAGCAGGACCCTGAAGTGTCACAGGACAACTTTTCATTGGCTGTCGCAAACGAAATTCCGCCCCATTTGTGTGTATCCGTAATCTGATTGGCTTATATTCAACTAGCCGTTGACGTCGAATGGGCGCTGGAACTCCAGCAAGTAGTGATGATGTTGTGAGTCTACATGCCGCCGATGCCTCTGTGAGACTTATCTTCAACACAGGATCACCTGGGAGAGCTCACCACGCATGGAGTTGAGCTCGGACCGTGTGGTGGCAACACTTGAGATGTCGCAGGTCAAAAGCAAAGACGACGAGCCGTTTAATAGTGATGGTGACTACGAGAGCTTGCCACCTCATGTCTCAGTGACGACCCACATGACAGCAGGAGCCGTGGCTGGCATTCTGGAGCACACGGTGATGTACCCCGTGGACTCTGTCAAGGTAACGCACACACACACACACACACACACGGACACAAACAGCTCAGTTGTGGCTCCTCTTTCGCTCATTCACTTACCAGCTACACAGCTACAACTGAGTCTCGTTTGCTAGCCAACATTAGCCGGAGGACGCTGAAGCTGCCCATCCTTAGTTAGCTTCAGTGTTAGCTAATTTACAAGCACGCACACCACAAGTAGACTCAACAGACTAGTTACGCAAGATAGCATTATTTACATCGTGTCAAAAACGTCCTGTGCTAGCTAAAAAAAATCGACATAAACCGTTCTGCTGTCCTTCGCTTATGTCTTGAGGAACTTTGCTAACGGTGAACACTGAGTGTCCAATGGAAAGTAACCTTAATTGATCAAAGTCACTCTAAAAATCATGGGTAGGGTAAAGTTGTGAGTTTTTTAATCAGAAGGTCATTTTGCTTTATGTAATAATCCATCCTTGAGTCTCAGGGTCGGTTTTTCTCACACAGTGGGAAAACTTGATCAACTTTTTCCTGTTCTTAACTAGGATAAGTGAAGGTCAAGCGCCTGGTTTGGCTATATAAGATGTTAAACTGGCTCGAATCCTTAAAATTTGCAGACTTATGTAGCCTTTATAAAGAAAAACAATCTTAAATCATCCCTTATCTTGTTATTGAACTCCTCAGTGTAGTCCCAGAGTACTTGTGCGTCCATTCATAGGTTACTTGTCTACTCAGCAGAGGTTGTGATAGGTCATGTCAGGTTAGAAAAATGAATAGCCATAGTTCTGGCAAATGTTTATTAAAATGTGTTTAAAAATATAAGGGAAATTAGTAATAAAGTCATTATTCTTTATGTTTTGACCCCATTCAGATCTTTTTTTTGTCTTTTTTTAATTTATAGTGAATGAGTGCTGTGTCAGTTGTTGGCTATTTTATGTCTTGTTCTGTCACTTGCCTAGGGACTGCGGATGAAAAGTAGGTATTTTTACTAATTCTGGCATATTTACATGGGTGTATTTTTTTGTACAACAGTGTTCATAAATATGCATGGTCCCTATTAAATAAACCAATAAAGTAAAATAACTAAATAAAATAAGCGTAGCCTGACTTTGTTAAAACTAAATCAAGCCAAGGCCAAAGCTGGTTTTGGTGTTTGTAGTTAAGGCTCAAATAACTGAGATTACATTGTGTGTTCACACGGACATTTTCAGCTCAAATTTTAACTCGGACTGCATTTGTTGCTGTCACTGAGTAAAAAGTCAATGATTAGCAATTTGACTGGACATCTATAGTTTACAAATACACAGCAAGATGGTCCTTGAAGCCAACTTGCATCACTGTTGCTTGGCAAATTAGAAAACTAGTTTGCTCTCCAATCAGTTAGAAGTTATAATGACGGACGAGGAGTTATTTTTGAAGCTGGTAAAGATATTTGTTTACTAAATTAAATCATCAGCTAGTTTCAGGCATTTCAAGAACTGACTAAACAAATGGAAAACTTTTAGTTTGGCCATGAACTTTGCCCCTTCAATCCTCTGTCTTCTACTTAGCTGTTGTTTTGAACAATGTAGTTTTGTTTCGACCATTCGGCTTGTTGGAAACAAAAATCTACATGTGGCATATACTGCATAAAAAAGTCATTATGTTGTCTGCTTTATTACACAAGCCACTGTCGACACTTCCTTTTAAGGTTTCTTAAGTCTTCACAGGCACCTTCCACTACGATGAGTTTCTAGTGAATGAGTGTCTGAAGATGGCACAAAACCTGTTTGTTTGTTTTTTACATGTCACTAAATCATAAAAAATAAGATAAGACAATCTGCTGCGGTTAACGTTTCATTCTGTTGTAATTTAAATAACTGTACACACCCCCAATGCCATCAGGTACAACTATCAGGTCAGAAAATTCTTATCTAAGTATGTACATTTCAGTGCATCTTAGATTGTTTATTTTGATTTACAGAGTTGATGACACAGTGGCAATAGACTTCTTGAACTGTCAACTAAATCTCATTTTCTAAGATACAGCATCAGCCACAACTAGGACTCAGGGACCCAGGGAGTGGTGTGTACTAATGTAAGGAAGTGGTCTTATCACTCCGGTACACATTTAGAGACCGCCTTACCAATAAGGGTGTGTAAATGTTTGCTCTGCTGTTTATTTGATTAGTAAACCACCACAGAGTCGGAACTGCTGGAGGTAGACCACAACAGAAAATAGAAACAATATGTTAAATCAGTTGAGACTCAAAGAAGAACCTGGATTTTTGTATGAAGTTGGTCCCTTAAAATTCTGGATTTTTTTCCCGCTGTGTATCTATTTGATTGATTTAAAAAAAAAAAAAAAAAAAAAAAAAAAAACAGCTCTGTCGTAACAGGTTCTTTTAGTCATCATAGACCCAGACATGATGCATTTCCAGTTTTTATGGCATGTCTAAATAAAAATGCTCAAAACTGCATGATTCAGTAAGGCCTAAGATTCATATACTGATGTACTGCTGATGTTCAGTGCCAACACAGTATGCATACAATGGATAATAAATAACCACAGTATTTACTAAACTCAAACTGAATTGAGGTTTAGTTGTCAAATTTGCCAACCATAACTTGGCTGATATTGAAATTTCTTACCATTGCCTCTGTCTGTAGCAGAACAATGTGATTCATAGAGGACAAATTCAGTAATACAAACTTAAAATGTAAACTTAGCTACCAGGTTTTGTGTCTCCAAGTTCCCAAATCTGTATCAAACGGAAATGTAATTGATATATTATTGTTAAACTAAAGGAAGGAAACCCAAGGGAACATACTGAGGAAGATAGACTCGGCCTATCCCCTGAACCAGACCCAGATCTCTTCACAAATAAAAACATGCTTTGTGCTATCCAGATAACTTGGCATGGTGGAGTAAAACAAAGAGCTGCCATAGCCTCCCACACCAGCCTTTGGAGATGCACGTCACTCTGACAAGGACCAACAAGTACTCAGTGCTGCTTTGAGCTCATAACGCCACTAAAGGTGACAGCTATACAGGAAATGTTACAGCAAGAGATCACAGTGTGGCCCACCTCAAGACACCTATAGTCACTCACTTCCAACCAAAGCTAATAATATGCAGTGTTCTTAGCTTACAGTGTATGTCTGTCTTTAAGACGAGGATGCAGAGCCTGCAGCCGGACCCGAACGCACAGTACAAGAGTGTGTATGAAGCACTGAAAAGGATCATCCGGACAGAGGGGATCTTCAGACCATTTAGAGGCCTCAACATCACCATGTTGGGAGCAGGACCTGCACATGCACTCTACTTCGCCTGCTACGAACGCGTCAAACGCTCTTTAAGTGAAGTCATTCAGAGTGGAGGCAACAGCCATTTAGCCAATGGTATGGGATTCTATGTCTAATGTCGCCTGGATAAAATGCCCTGTCTTGTCTTGTGTCACCAGAGTACAGACATATCATGACCCTTTTTTTTTTTTCTTTTTTTTAACCAGGGATGGCAGGTAGTCTGGCCACTGTTCTCCATGATGCAGTTATGAATCCGGCTGAAGGTAAGAAAGGAGATAAAACTTGTACATCAACAGCTCTGAGTTTTGACTATAAGCTGTCAAGAATGTTGTTGTAGGGGATGGAATAGTTAAAGAAATTGAAAACTTAAGGCAGAAGTATTTGTGAAAAAAGAAAACTAAAATTAGTTTAAAAAAATATGAAGATTAAATAAAATCTTCAATGAACCAAGCAAAATGAACAAAAACAAAATGGAACAGCAGTTAAATTCAGCTTTGTTTTCCCCAATATTCATAGTTCACAGTGTGCAAGGAATTATATTTGATGCCACCCATACTTTCATCCAGACTTTTTCTGCTTTAAAGATCAAGACCCCTCAGAATACCAGAAAAGCTAACCGTAAAACTCACAATAAAATCAAAACAACTCTTGCATTTGTAAAACCAGCAGTGAAACCAAACTGAAAGACTAGACGAAATTACTCTAAAGTGACTTGGATATATTTAAATGAAATAAATGAAGCTAATGCAGTATCTTCTTTTTGATTTTCCTTTTGCCAACACAGTGGTGAAGCAAAGAATGCAGATGTACAACTCTCCTTATCGGGGTCTTTTGGACTGCGTTCGAACAGTAACGCGTACGGAGGGCGTCGGGGCCTTTTATCGCAGCTACAGCACACAGCTGACCATGAACATCCCCTTTCAGGCTGTCCACTTCATCACGTACGAGCTGATGCAGGAACAGTTAAACCCGCACAGACACTACCATCCTGGCACCCACATAGTGTCAGGAGCAGCAGCGGGAGCTGTTTCTGCAGCCGTTACCACTCCTCTCGATGTTTGTAAGACGCTGCTCAACACACAAGAGAACGTAGCGCTCAATTCTGTAAACATTAGTGGCCACTTGACGGGGATGGCTAACGCCTTCAGGACAGTGTACCGTCTTGGTGGCTTGCCAGCCTTCTTCAAAGGGGTCCAAGCTCGCATTATATACCAGATGCCCTCCACCGCCATAGCCTGGTCAGTGTATGAGTTCTTTAAGTACTTTCTGACAAAGCAGCACCTTGAGCAAGAGGCAGGACCTGGCCCATTGTAACAGGAAGTGTAACGGAGCAGCCCACGCCTTGACTGGAAAGGACAGAAACACAGAAAGAAGACTCCAACATGAGGAAATGCCATGTGTTATTACCTCACAAGGAAGTCTCGGTGGTGGAGGTGTGCCAGAATGCCTTTCCATGTGTTAGCCTGGTTCGGTTTTCAACGTAGGATGACGTGGCAAGGTTACACCACAAAGGTGACAATTCATAAAGAGATGTTGAAGAGTTGGTGTGTCATATTCTTCCTCCTCCAACAAACCAGCCAACAGCACTTCAAATCCTTTTCTACATCTGGTAACCAGTACAGTGAGTCGCCTCAGATAATGTTTATAGTTCTTAATATTGGAACTTTCTATTTATTTTGTTAGCTTTCCAAGGCTTGTATTTTATGAATGCGGATGCTGTTTGCTTGTTTTATTTCACTGTGTATTTATAAAGAACTATTAACACACATTCCTATCACTCCACAGCCATCAGAATAGTTGCACTTTTCATGTGCCTCATGAATATTAAATGTGGCTTCACCTTTTTTTTTTTGTTTAACCCCCCCACCCCCCTCAAGTCCAGGTTTTTTTTAAAATAGGTGTACCAATGTTCTGTTACAACATCAGATCTTGAAGTAGCTCTGTTTGTTATTCGTCACATCTAAACTGGATTGCGTTTTACTTTTTCTACTCATTATTTCTTCACTTTATTTCAATTTAAACACATAGCACCATGTTTTATCTCCTCCCTGAGTGTAGACTTTCAGCATAAAGTGTTTAGGACATACAGTCCTGTGTTTTGCCTTGATATAATGCAGCACTACAACACCTTTTTAATCACGCACAATAATAGTTTGACTTACTTTATACTTGTTGCAGAAAGAAGGCAGCTTGATTCTACATATTCCAAAAGATAAAGTCATATTTTTGTGGGTCACTATTTCGTCACTAACTCCATTATGCAGGGAGACCAAATGAGACTTTGGGTGGTCTCAGCCTTCACACACACATTAGTACTGGTGTTAGATCTAGAGTCTGAGTCACCTGTTGTGATAATGTGTGTCATACATGCTGTGAACCTGAAGGTAGTAGATTGTACATTAAATACATTGAAGGACGTATGTTTGACTGAAATCTTCAGACTGTAACCTAATTTGAAGTACTTTCAGCTGACTGACCGATGCCATCCAGCGCTCTTTGTTACTGCGATCACGTCAGCCGTCAAGCAGGCAGTGGTGTTTCTCTTTTTTTCACTCGTCCTGTTGTATTTACACGTTTCCTGTGTGCGCACTGCTCTTTCCAGCCTTTTGACTATTTCCCACTGGGTTGTTGAGGCATTCCTGCAGATATTGATGTAATCCCTGCAAGAAGCCGGATTTATTTATTTTCAATTATGCCTTTTTTTTTTTTTTTTTTTTTTTGTATCTCTGGTAAAGTTCAGAGAGTTCGTCTGCTCCCACCCCTCCCCCTTCCCCACTGTCCCCAATATACCAAAGACATGCTCTGTATTCTATGCACCTTGCTTTTATCCTGTAATCACAATGCTATGTGCCTGTTTCCAGACCAGTTAACAGCTCTCATTTAGTTATTGAGCCTTTTGTGTGGAGCCGCGATGCATCTAAAAACTTTTTTTTTTCAGTCAAGCAATAGGTGAAGAGTGCAACACATGCTCTTCCAACACATTTCATTTACAACTTAAATACTTGAGTTATATGTATGTGGAATAATACGTAGATGCAAAAACAAAATCAAATTCTGCTTTCTGGATGTTTGGAATTGTTAGAGAATACATTTGCTGCCTAATTTTTATTCCTTTAATCAAAGACTGTACAAACAATTTAATTATATAAGGTAGTACATTAGTTTATTTAGTAGACTCCTGTCACTGATATGGAACAAAATGAAATGAAGCCATTAAAACAACCTTTAATTAAATGCATCATAATGTTGGTGTTGAATCAAGTGAATCCCGGAATCTTTTTTTGCTTAATATCTGTATCAGACTGCTTTTAATATATTATTGTAGTGTTACCATTGTGCCCATTTTCTCACACATCTTTATTTTTGAAGCAAAACAGAAGAATCAGATTCTGTGTGGAGATTTCCACAGTGTATATATTTATCCGCTACATACGCACAAATGATTAAAATGGGAGTTTGGATGACTTGTGATGAGTGCCATCTCCACAACAAGAATGCTTGAAAGTAAGACCATGCAAATATGAAATGATTGTGATGATGCTGATAATACAGTATGTAACACTGGAGCAGAAATAAACATGCGAGTGAACAAAGTTGTGTGTTGTTTTGTGACAAAATCAATATTTGTCCTGAATAATTTGGCTTGTGTGTTTGGATACTGGTTGGTTTTGCCTCTTATATAAATAAAATCCAACCTCTGAGTGTCCTGTGAGGGTGGAACTGTGAATGACACAGTTGTCAAAGAATATGTTTCTGTTGTCAAGAAAGTAGCACTGAGGTAAAAATGAACACTAAGGATATTGGGAGGAATATATTCATGCTACTTGAAAAAGAAATGGTAATTAAAACAGTTACCAGTACCCAAAAACATCTGCTGATCGAACACATTTAATATGTTTTGAACAACTAATCCTATCAATACATTGAAATCAGTTAAAATGCAGTTTCTCAGCTTTTCATGGATTGGATTCAACCCATTTGGATGTTCACAGGCTCTAGTGAATGTGAAAACAAGATCTTCTGCAACAGAAAAACCCATTTAGTTTTACAAATGACAGTGATTAGAGGCACTTGATTTTACATATGGTTAATTTTTATATTATGCTGAAAAAGTACATTTTTTTTTCAGTTTTCTCTGATATGATGCATTTTGAATTTGCTCTGAGCATTTATGATCATTGACATTCATTCATTCATTTTCTGAACCCACTTTATCCTCACTAGGGTCACGGGGGTTGCTTGGAGCCTATCCCAGCTACATAGGGGCGAAGGCGGGGTACAGCCCGGACAAGTCGCCAGTTCATCGCAGGGCTGACATATAGAGACAAACAGTGGTGGAGAATCCCAGCTCCATAAAGTAAAAATCCTGCCATGTATTTGTTCCAACCATTCACTGCACCAGCCCATTTTGATGAGCACAACTCCTCATCCAGGTAGATTGGATAATTAGTGGAATCACCTGTGTTAAATGAACACGTAGAACCAATGCATGGCAGGACTTTTACTTTATGGAGCTGGGATTTTCCACCACTGGAGACAAACAATCACTCTCACATTCACACCTATGGGCAATTTAGATGAACCAATTAACCTATTAGTGCATTTCTTTGGATATGACATGATCAGTAAATTAAATATAAGAAAATACCTGAAAAATGCTAACTTTTTGAAAGATATTATGATAAATGGTGATAAGTCACTCAGGAATCGTTAGATGGTTTGAGAAAATGAATCTGGAATTCTCCACAAGACAGTCCTAGGTTTTTAAGGGTTAAAATGCACCATCTAGTTTTGAATGAAGAGGTTTTAGACATATAGTCATTATCATTCATAGACATGTTCATCTACATTGTAAAGTAAGTAATGCTTTGTAGTTGATACTACTGCCTGCACATTATGAAAAGTGTCATCTTATATAAAACAAAAATCTGTTCAGTTTCTTTCTTTTGTTTTTTCTTTTTCTCTTTGGGGTGTCAAAGTCATTTTAGTTCAGGGTCCACATTCTGCTCAGTTTGATCCTAAGAGGGCTATCCTTACACAAAAAAAATGTGAATAAACAGAACACCAATGAACTATGTGAAATTTAGAACAATGTTATGCCTCAGCTTATCATTAACACATGTGCATTACAACATACAGATCACAGTGGATCTACAAAGACACAAAACATTTAGTAACAGGCAGAATATTGTTAAAATTGCCCTTATTTTAGTTGAAAATGTCTTGTAGATCATGTCAGTATTTCTTTAAAATGTCATCTTATTCTCTAGTATTGTTCCTCAACACCTGTAGGACTCTACAATCTCTGCATCCTGTATCAAACACTGTGCTGTCAGGAAATTGGACAGAATACCCTGCAGTAGTCATACCTCCCCAGTAGAGGGCAGTATGCTACCATTAAAATACCATCAAACAACAACCTTTGAACCTGGAGTGATGAGGACACGTCCTGTCATTCAGGATAATAATCCAACTAACCTGATAAATCATAATGTCTGCTTTGGTGACTCTGCAGTTTGAATTTTTACTCATAAAGAAAAGTTTTCAGTCACAGCAACAATTGGAAATTTGTCTACATTGAAATTATTTAGCAGTGATATATAAGTAGAATTAACTGAATTAAAGTGGGTAATACATTGAATTAAACTGTTTAATCAAGGTTTGGTTTCAGAAAACTGAAAAAGGTCTTACTTGCAAAATAGAGATATTTCTTGCTCAACAAAAAAGCAAAATACAACCTGTTTTCTTCTTGTGTAAGTATTTGTTTGTGTTTCTCCAGTCATATAAAGCCAATAGTTTTAGTAAAGAATGAATTTTTGTTTCAGTTGAAGTCATCATTAAACAACTGGCTAACATTGTAAATTGTCCACAACATCAACATTGGGAAAAAAAAAAAAAAAAAAAAAATCAAGACTAAATTTTTGCCATACCACACAGCTCTTTATTGAATTAACAGTTTTATCTGAACCCACTAAGCCCCTCTTGTATTATACAATGTAGAGTACCAAACATAAGGACCAGGACAAAGGTGGTAAAATTAAGAAAAATCATAATAAAGTTAGAAAAATGTTAACACAAGCTCCAAAAAATGTCAATTAACAAAATTAACAAAGATGGACCCAACTGAGGTCAACTAACCCAAGCTGCAACAAAACAAAAACTGACCGAACCAGACAATGAACCAAGGTGGGCTTAAATAGAAAGGGACTAACCCAAATCAACCACAAGGGGGAGGCATTACACTAAGAAATTAAACCAAACCATTAACTTAGTCTAAATAACATAAAAAGCAAAGAATCATAATTAGACACAAAATACTAACTGTGTGAAACAAATGTGATTTAAACCAAGAATTTAAGCAACTCAGTTAACACAAAGAAACAAACAGTGTTTCCCCTCCTCAGTCTTGTGGTAATAGTTCCTTCCTGCTTCTTAAATGATGGCCAAGCCCATTGGTCTGGTCTTTTGTCTGGGAACTCAAGAACAAATGTAAGTAAGTAATTCAAACATAATTAATATGTGTGCACCCAAATCAGCATCGTTAAATATAATACTTATACTAAACCGTGTGCTGTAATTATTAACTGCAAACTTAAGAAACAAATACTCATGAAATAACAAAAACTACTGACACAAGGTTGTGGTGTGTGAGGGTTTCACCACATACAACTATAGTTCCAAACAAAATGGCAAAAACACACAAACTACACTTCAAAGAACCAAATCCACACTGAGTTTTTGTATTTATTTGACAGTGTTTCACACTGCTTTCAAAGAATGTGCATCTTATGCAACTTGGCTCTTTCACATTACTGTGCGCCATCCCATAATTGTAGTCAGTCAATATCAGTCATGATATCTGAGCCCGTATTCCTAAAGATTCTGAGAATCCTCTCACAGAGCTCCTAACTTAACCTAAAAATTCCTAGCAAGGAGTCTTAGCTTAGGAGTGATTCCAGAACACACTCAGAGAACTCTGAGCAAGAAATGGACAGAAATTCCTATCTTAGTGAGGAGGTGTGGTTGACCCCGTTGCTAGGTATGAGTCATCATTTCAAAAGCTGTGATTGGTTGATCCTAAAAGCTAGAAAAAAATATACTTTTGGTGATAATGGGCAACTGATGAACCCTCAAAACAATAAACCTAATCATAGAATCTAATCTTATGAAGACTGTGTAATTGTAAATAATATTCCACATAAAAGAAAATATCTGTTCAATGAATAGTAAGCTATACTTTAAAATTATCCTACAAAATGTGTGAAAAAACTCAGGCCCACTTGCACAGTATTCACATAGTGATAGTTATATTTATTTGCTCATATTAATTGGCATGCTGGTAATTTTTGCCCTTTCAACATTTCAACTCAGTTTTGGTACTGGGCCATCGATTACACCCACAACACTGGGGAATCCTGTGATGTCCATAAATGCCCTTTTGGGAACTTGTAAAGTGCGGGCATCCAGTCAAAATGAAACAAATTGTCTCACAATATGAGGTTGTGACAATGCTGTCGATGTTTGGTTGATGACCTTACTGATGGAGGATTGTGACAGCCTCAAGTCATCACTGCTGCATTGTTGCATTTTCCCTGTTGCCAAATACCTCAGTGCTGTGATGACCTTCATTTGGGGTGGTATTGCATTGTGGCGTTGGGTTGGAGAAATAAGTGCATCTCTAATGAGATCAACCACAAACATGATTCCTGCACGATCCAATCTGTAGCGTTTAAGTAATTCACTGTCATCCAGTGTTTGGAGAACATCCCTCCTGCCTCTTCCATCTGCCATTTTGTCCTCTGCTTAGGGAACTCCTAAGCGCCTTAAAAGTCCTCTTCCCTGCTCTGAAAAGATCTCACTTTAGGAGCTCTCTTAAGGGCTGGGATTCTTTAAGAATAGCTTTTATCTTTATTAGGATCTACTCTAAATTTTTAGGGGAAATTCTAAGAAAACATCATGATTTTAAGAATTTTCTTAGAATTTGGCCACTAGGAGCAACTCTTTGCACTAAGAATCTTTAGGAATTTGGGTCCTGAACTCAAAGCCCCCCAAAAAGAGTCATCTGTTTTTCTTTATCTATAACAAATAATGGAAACAGTCTCTACATTTTTTTTTTTTTTGTGGCAAAGAAATGTACCATTCAATGCAAATCAGATGTGGCTTGTTGCATCTTTTAAGTACAGATCTGATGCATCGACATGGGAAAAATGATGTGTTAAAGATTCTATTCATGCTTTTGCCTTATCAAATAAAACAGGAGGAAACACATGATGAAAAAAGTACACCTCATATTACTGTTATCCGTGTAGCAATCGACACGGAGTATTATTTATTCTACTGTTTATATAAAGGTAAATGCTCAGTTTAAAATGATTGTTCTGAGAATAATATGAGCTGTAATGAAACGAGACAGATTTCTTTCTGAGATGCAGACGTTGTAAAGCTTTCCTCAAAAACAAACCTGCTCCAGGACACGTACACTCCCGGCCTAAAGTTGTTGTCCCTGATGTGTTTAGTTTTTGCCCTTGTCCACGAGAAGGTTGTTTATCTGAAGCGCACAATAAACGGCCCCTCAGCCCATGTCTTCTGTCCTTCCCATGCTTTCTCTAATCACTTTTATCTGCAGTAAACTGTCCCACTACTTATGTTTTTATATCCGAGATAAGGACGCTGGAAAATTACAACTGTCCCCTCTGTCCCCTTGTTTCTTTCCCTGTCTTTCTCAAATACACACTCTGTGCCTCCTACTTATAAACACACTCAGTTCACAGTCACACAATCAATGTGAACCATCGGATAAGTTGGATGCAGCCATATATCTTACTGATGGAAGAAGAAAGACTGCAGATCTACTGGTATGGTAACATGGGGGATCCAGTTACACTCCCAAGGGAAGTTTATGAGTGAAGAAAAAAAAATCCTGGCTGTTTTAAAGAACCTTATCAACTCCAGCAAATTTGTCAGCCAGTCACGGCATATTGAAGCACTGACAAAGGCTGTCTTTGTGGTCGGCTTTGGTTTTCTCTCCATCTGTTAAGAAGATCTGCATGTTTTCCAAAGCATCGTTGGCCACCTTGAAGAACACCACGACGGCTCCAGGGCTGCACTGTGCTCACTGCACAATCAGATCTGAGGAAATACAGATGAGGAGGAGCTGTAATGGAAGGTACTGCACATGTAATGTTGATAATTGGAGGTTTTGACTGAGATTTTTACTCTGAGTATTCGTCCAATCTGATGCAACTGTACTTCTACTGCTCTACATGTAGCCTGTTTGTCTGACAAAGTTACTGGTAACATTTGAAGTGAAGATTTTACACAATACATAGTATAACACACCTTCAACATTCAACACATTGTTAAAGATGAAACCATTACCAGCTTTACAATCTTTTTGGCTTCAGACATCTCACACATAATGGTGTGAGTTGGCTCAAATGGAGAGTTTTTGCATGATTTTATCTCAGTAAGTGCTTAAATCATCCAACACCTAACCAAATACAATATCTCTATATTTGTTTTTAAAACAGTCAAACTGAAATTGCCAGCAAAGTCGGAACCATGAATAATCATTTAATTTTATGGAGTCACTAAAGGAATGTGGCATCAACTAGGACTGGTTTAACTTTTTTCTCTGATTATCTACACAGCCTGACCAAAAAAGTTCCACATCCTAATATTTTATTTGGCTGTCTTTAAATAGGCTTATCCAATAGCATTTGGGGGTGGGGGTGGGGGGTGGGGGGGGGCAAGGGAAATTGGTTTTGGTTCAGTTTGTTTCTTTGTTTGTTTCTTAACACTTTAGCAGCAAAACTAGTGGTTCAATTCATACCAAATTGGATTTGTAGATTGCCAGTGACCCAGAAAAGATGTCATTACATTTTGGGAACAGTAGGTCAAAGTTCCAATTTTTTAAAATTAATTTTTAAAATCTTTTTTTCTACATTCACTTAGAATGGGCAAAATTTTAAATATCTGTAGCAGCAAAACTATTGGTTGAATTCATACTGAATTGGGGTTTATAGATTGCCAGTGACCCAGAATAGATGTCATTGCATTTTGGGAAATGTCGGTCAAAGGTTGAATTTTTTCAAATCTTTTTTTCCCCATTTACGTCTAATAGGCAAAATTTCAAATGTCTGTAACAGCAAAACTATTGATTGAATTTATACCAAATTGGGTTTATAGATTGCCAGTGACACAATAGATGTGGTTACATTTTAGGAAAAGTAGGTCAAAGTTCAATTTTTTTAATGAATTTTTAAAATCATTTTTCTCCTCCCATTTACTTATAATGGACAAAATGTCAAATGTCTATAAAAACATCCAGTTTGTTTCAATTTACTTCAAACTTGGCACATATATAGAGGCAATTGATTTGCTGACATCAGCACATGTATAGACATGATAACATCAGCTGGATCAATGCCAAAATAAGCTATTATACATGCAAGGGGCGGGGTTTGTTGTGCCTGGCACCACTTGTTTCTGTCATGTTTTGAAGACATAACATTGCTGAGATGGGACCAACTGAACCAACCCCAGATCATAACACTGCCCCCACAAGCTTGTACTGTAGGCACTAGGCATGATGGGTAATCACTTAATCTGTCTCTCTTCTCACCCTGATGGATCCATCACTCTGGAACAGGATAGTGTATGGGAGTGTATTATGATAGGACCCTAAAAAAGAGAATTAGCTGTTTATATACAACAGACAAGAACCCCCCATTATTAAAGATTAAACCAGTGCTGTCCTTTTTTTGTCTTCTTACACCTTACCAAAACCAGTGACAGTCACAGTCCGACTCACATTTCAGACATTTTCAGATATTTACAAGTTGTGAGCACTTTTTTCCCCCTCTGAGTATCTTACATGGTTTAATTTAAGTAAACTACATCAGTAATAGTAATCAGATATCGCACAAATTAAGAGAAAAGATCAGATTATGGTTATGCTGAAACAATATTTAAAATTATTTCTGTCCTGATCAGCCATGTCACGAGCCCTGACATTTATCTGGCATCCCTGTTTATAAAACTGGAGATAAAGAAGTTCCAACCAGCTCCACCTCCAGCAGCTACAACAGTAACATGATGCTTCAGAGGGAAAAAAAAATTCTTGAACTTCATTTTACTGGTGATAAAGCAGGACTTTTATTTGTATATGATCATTCACATTTCTGTACTTTTTTTTATTGAAAACATCAGAATTCCACAATAGTTGGAGAACAGTGAGTGAGATCATGTGTTGTTTTCCCTCCAGGAGCATGTCTGTGTGTTTAGGTCTACTTTATTTTCATGTCCCAGAAAATCTGTCCCTATCCATGCACTTAAAGCCAAATTCCTTGATCCAAATGTAGATGAAAAGATTAGGTAAATGGTAGTTATGTTCTGAGCTGCTTTTCATTCATTTAAATCCAGGTAATCCAAGAGACACAGAGAAAAACCAAAAGACACTCCTGATCCTCAAGGGAGACGACGGATAAGGAAACAGAGAAGAGGATGCTTTTTTTAGCCTTCTGTATTTGTGAATCAACGTACCGTGTCTCTTTGAGCTTGCGGAAGTGCAGGTATTACAATACCAAGTACAATAATCATAGTTCTTCTAACCTTTAGCTTCACCCTAAACAAACCTCTTTATCTGATGTGCATGGTCTTAGCTGAGAGACACTGAGAGATACTGTCAGATTTTCAATGCCGTCAAAACAGATGTTATCTGCCCTCTTCATGTCTAATTACCTGTTTACTCCAAGGGCATAAAGTGAATGGTACATCTGCTGACAGGGTCGATAAGAATTCACTTTATTTTAAGGAAGTCATTAAGATTCACTTTTGATTTTTTTTTTTCTTTTCATAGTAAATACAAAATATAACTTGAAATCCCAACTACTGTATTGTATACACACATTTACCCTCATATCAATCTCTGCAAAACAACACAGAGTTGATAAAAACATCCCCAAGTAAGTTCTGAAAGTGTATTGTTACTGTAGTGCACTAAAAATCAGCATTTGCTTTCATCTTTGTAACTGTAAAGGAGCCATAATGGATGGATGGTTAACACTCCAAGACAAGTATTTCATTTCGTCGGTGAGAATGAGTTAAAAAGTTGCGATAAGGTAACGTTAGGTGTGGCACACGGATACAAGACTAATCCTTATGAGGGCAACGACTTCACAAAGTCAGACAGATTACTGGTGTGTGTGCTCTCAAGCCTCCCTCTATCATTTCCATCAGTCCTCTGCTCTCACTTTGATTATATTACCACAAACCTGCCCTTCTTAGAAGCTTAAATCCTGCATGCCATCTCAGCTGCAGTGTGGTGACGCTGCAGTGACTCAGCCCACCCTCACACTGTAGGTACTATGAAGCATTTTCTATTATAGTTTAAGTACTTCAGAATAGAATAGAATAGAATAGAATAGAATAGTGCAATAACATTTTGTTCTCAGTGCTTTAAAATAGTATAACTGCACATATATTTGCTGAGTGATCCCAATAGCTATACACACACACACACACACACACACCTACACACACACACACACACACACACACTCACGCACACACACACACACACACACACACACCTACACACACACACACACACACACACACACACACACATACATACAGTAAGGGAAAAAAAATTATTAGGCGATCAAATGTCATCAAAAACAATGGTTATGCAATCAAGTACTAACTCCTGTGTGTATCATGTGACTAAAACATACAGAGAAGAAAACATGGAATGCCTAAAAGCACTGTTTTTGTCGGTACAATGCCATAGCTATTGATGTAAGAACTTGAGTGATTTTGGTTATTATCAAGAAAACCATGGAAAATGACTCGATATCAGCTCTGAAATTAAATTGTTATGAACTATTTTTGTTGTTGTCATTAAATTTCTCCAGACAAATGTACCTTTAGTTGTACCAGGCATTAAAATGAACAAGAAACTGAAGAAAACAAGGGTGGTCTGATATTTTTTCCGTGACTGTACGTATATACATACAGACACACATTCACACACATACATCGATACATAGCATATATATGTCAAAATACAAATGTGGACCATGATTTTTAAAATGTTCTTTTCCCTTTACCCCTCCATTGAAGCCCCTTCACTCCTTTAAACTATGTCAGTTTTAGGTTCAAGCAACAAGCATGTGGGGGTTTTTTGTATTCCAAGTTGCTATACTGTTGTACCACATGTACACTGTTAATTTGGACATTTTCTTTCCAACAAAGTACTCTGAACCATCCTGTTTCTAGGTTAGTTTTAGTTAACCTGGGGGACTTACTTTAGTTCACCTTTCTCCAGAATGAGATACATGATAGTTTTCAGTTACCTTCTTACAGTTACTTTTCCTGGTACTGGCATTCAGTAAGTAAGAATTTAAGTAGGTCAATGTTGAGATGATTCTTTGCTTTAAAATTTTGGAAATTCAGCTCTCATACATCTATTTATTTAAACACAGGTGCTTCAGTCTTAATAATTCACACAAAAAATGTCCCAATTGTTTATATGAATGTGTTTTTGCATTTTTTCACCTGTAGTAAATAGGCTATTTAGTGATTTCCATCTATTTATGTCTAAACGTGCTTGTTGCGTTGACCTTAAAATCATTCCTCAACTGTGATTGTAGGTTGTGTTTTATGGTTTAACCAATGCTACAAGATGAAGAAATCAGTAGAATCAAGCAGGAACTCTATGATGACAGAAGTTATGACCTTATTTCAGGGCAACAAACACGTGAGCGCTCATGTGATAATAAAAGGAGAGGACATCTCGTATTCAAAGATTGGATTATATCTACACGCTGCGTTCCTCATCTATCTCCAATACCTCTGATACTTGTGTCGAGGAATGTCTCATCCTGGCACACCTGCGGCAAAACGCCCTGAAATGAAACCAAACCTAAACCCAAACCTACTCAAGTACTTTATTTCACAAAAAGAGAACACATGTACCTTGAAGGGCTGTATTATTAGAAATATATGTCCTAATTAAATCCCAGAAGACAGATCATAGATTTCTGACAGCAGATGTGATGATATTTATTATTAGATTTATTGAATATGCTTACATTTAACCTGAGGTAAATAACAGTGACGGACTACATCAGAATGACAGGTTTGGGATTTAAGTTAAATATACATATAGATGCATGGGTCGACACGTTTAAATAGGCACATATTAGGAAAAAAAACACATTGCTAACAAAGACTGCATCTCTGTTGGGTTATTTTAGATCACCTGCTTTTTATTATTCACAAACTTGCATTATCTTCACCGCTTTAGAGGTAGATTCTGATTTCTTATCTCTATAGTCTTCTGTAGAACCTGCACGTAATTGTATGTAATTATGCCAACAAACAGGTTTTCTCACCGTGATTATACATGAGATGAGGCACATGACAGACTCGCTGTTTCACGCCACAGTGGCTCGAGTAGAGTGACATCTTTTGTTGAACATCAGCTTGAAAAAAGACGAACCATGCGTTTTATACTTTTATGTTAGATTTCTACATGTATTGCTAGCAGCATTTTAAACTAATTGTCTCTTGTAAGAAATGCCTAATAAGTGAAAATAACTTTTTTTTGGGGGGATATTACCAAAAGAAAGCAGTTCATCTATCTGATCAGGTCGGGCCTCTTTAAAGGAATCCAGTCTCATTCTCTAGCCCTCATTTAATGTATCAACCTGATCTGACTCTGCTCTTATCTTCTCATGCAGTTTTACAGAACAATAAGACTCCACGTACACTTCAAATGTGTCTTTAAAACACCCACATTTGTCTTATCAAAAGAGCTGCCTACAAAATCCAGTGACCTTTTCAATATCAATTTGTAATGTAATTCTTGACATTATGACGATGACTGCATGTCAAATTTAAGGTCCACTTAAAATGTGATAAATATAAGGAAGGTATTTTCTGTGTTTGGAGCATCAATTTAATAATGAATCAGACAAAAATACTGCAACTGAATGATCAAATGATTCATTGTAGGTTTCCTTTACACATGTTGGATAGAATCTTTTCGCTCTTTTTATCCCAGATTATGAGCCAAGTCATGGTAAAACATTGTTACTACACTGGGTTCAAAGTCAACATCAGATTACAAAGAAACACAAATAATCAAATGACAAGGTATTAGGGACATTAAAACACAACAGCTCCACATGTCACCATAGCGTTTGACCCCAGGGGCCACTGTAGTCCCACAGGTACGGACTGTATTGATACGTTTTATAAAAGGATGTGAAAAGTGATGACCGAACCAAACCGTCTCTCAGGGCCAGTCCGTCTGTTTTATACACGTCCTTGCAGATCTCTGTTTGCTGTTTTCGTTTTGTCTTATACCTCCGGTTCTGAAACCAGATCTTCACCTGGGTCTCCGTCAGTCTTAAAGTGTTGGCCAGGTGAGCCCTCTCTGGAGCCGACAGGTACTTCTGATGGTTAAACTTCTTCTCCAGTTCAAGCACTTGTAGGTGTGTAAATGCAGCTCTGGAACGCTTCTGCTTCCCCCTGGATGTGAAAGTGGTGGACTCTGAGGAACTGGGACAAGATGTGTCCAGAGACTCTGTGGAGAACAGATATGAGTAGGTCATTAAACAGGAAAAAAGTTACTGTCATTATGTGTATAAGCACTGAAGACTTTCCTCTTCAGACCATCATCATGTTTTGTTTTACATGTAGTGTTTTATTTTAATGTAGCATTTTATTTTATTTAATGTAGGACTGTCTTTTCTTTGTAACACTTTAAGATTCCATTAAAAAGTGCTTTATAAATGCAATTTAATATTATCATTATTATATGTGGCCTATATGTGGTATTTTGCAGATGTTCATGTTATAGTAAGAATTAAAACACTAGGACAAAGAAAATCCATTTTAGTTACATTTTATCATATATTTACAACTCTTTTCAATGACAGATTTTCATACCATCTGCACAGACTCACCTGTCTGCACTTCAAATGCAGTCCCAGGGGGGGACAGTTGCTCCACCAGCTGCTCAGACTCTTCTTTCCACTGCGAACATCTTTCCATCTTCTGCGAACACCATTTGCCATTAAATCTTGTGCTGTCCTTAATGGAGAGAATGTCTTCTATGAGGAACGAAGTCAGAGGTTTGGCTTGGTCAGACATGTCAGTCCGGTCCATGCAGAGACATGCAGAGGGTGAAGTGACTGTCGAAATGTGGCCCCTCACACACTAACACCGGCAGAATTTATACAAGTCTAGGGGCGTGTTCACTCTGCTGCGCCGACGTGCGAAGGAGGCGGGTCGAGGAGTGACTGCTTACTCTACTTTCACCTCTGGGAACTTTCATTTGTTTTCCTTCTCATTACTTGAAATCTATCTCTCTTTCTCTGCTAATAGTTTAACAGTAAAATGTAACTTTAAGACGGTGTAAAATAGAACTTACTTGACTTCTGACAATTCACCTTAATGAACACAAATACACTCAGGGAAACATGTACAGAAATACATATATTTAGAAATTCTGCAGATTAGTCTTTATCAGAGTCAGATACACCTGTGATCTTTTGCACTTTATTACTATATTTACACTTCATTTCTTTATTGCACCTTATTACAGTATTGACTTTATTCCAGTTTCACTTTTACCAGGTACTTAAGTGTATAAAGTCATATATAAAAGTCAAAAGTGAAGTCAAAGGTGAATTATATGAGTATGTGTACGTGTGTATGTGTACTTGTATGATGTGTGTATATGTATAAACATACTTATGTATGTGTATACAAATGTATGAGTGTGTGTGTATATATATAAATATGAAAGAGTACAGTAAAAGGAAGAGGGAGATAAATAAATATTATTAATATTTTATGGAGAAGGGGCGGGTTTAAATAAATTGCACTTCTTCCCACTCCTTTTCGGGCATGTAAATAAAACTATTGTGCTGTTTTTCTTTTTAAGATTGTCTTGATTGTTGATTATCGAATTATTATTTGTGTTTTGCTTGTTCACATATATGTAAAATTTTTCTTAGATACCATAGATACCATAGATAGATAGACCATAGACAGATACCGTACACTCCGTTTCATTCTACCTGCATTATTTTATGTATAGCAAAATGACAATAAAGAATGATTAGATTTGTATAATAACAACCCTTCAATACTGATCTTTTTTTAGAAATTAATCAAAGTGGTTAAATAATTACAGTGGTGATAAAATTGATAAATTATGTACAACTAACTATGAGTCAGTGCCCCAAATTTTTTTTGAGACACCATTGTTATGAGCATCAGTTACATCCACTGTTGCCTATAAAGTTGGCAAAAATATTTTCACCTCATTTCATAAAATGATTATGTCAATGTGATTTATTCTTAATAGATAAAGTGTAACTGGGACTCAGTTTGTAATCAGTACACCTGGTCAAAGGGGATTACTGATGTGTATAAATAGGAATAAAATGAGGAATGTGTCTGAAAATAAAATTCCAACTATATAAGCAACACTGTATATCAGGTTAAGATACGATGAATTCATAACCAAACTAAGAGACGAGATGATGTAAATTGGGTAAATCAATTATTTTTTTTGTTTTTTGTGTAGAGTAAAACAGTGACAAAGACTTGGAATAAGCAAATATAAGTTATTTTTAGACCCTCCAGAGGAAAATGCTCCATCAAAATCTACATGTGGCCGTTCCCCTCTGGACTGGAATGAACTGAACCTAATTTACTCCTGAACATATAGGAACCTGAGATTATGTGTGTAATGAGGCACCTTTAATGCTGAGATGAACCATGTTTACACGGATTGACCTACATAGGACCATATAATAGTATTCTTTAATGTTGAAGTACTGTTTACTTGTTGTCTCTTTTGTTCTTTGTTGAGGTTGTTTTATTTTGCTTTTATATATTACTGTCACTTAGGTTACTGACTTCACATCTTTTCACATACAAAGGCATGTTGTATACAGGTAACCTGTGACTGAAAACTAAAACTCGATAAAATACATTGGGGAAAAAAATTTACATAGGAGGAAGTAGAAAATGCATGTCAACTCCATGTCATGGAAAATATTTCCAAAACTATGAAGTGGAAAGCTTTATGTAGACACTCAACAGTATTTCATTTGGTGTCTTGTGTGTGTCTTTGTATTTGTATGTCTTATATCATATATATACGTGCACTGCTTTGGAGTGGTTGGTAGTTGGGGTCCAGCCTAACAGTGGTCAGTGTTGTTACCCTTCAGTCTACAAGGCTGTTCAGTCTGTGATGAGAAGATGAGGAGCAGGAGGAGGAGGAGGAGGAGGAGGAGGAGGAGGAGGAGGAGGGGGTCCGAGTGGGTGGTCATACCCACCGGTGCACTAATGAGTTTGACACATTTCGGCCGGCTCCTGCACGGGCGCTGCCATTGTTCAGTGAGTGTTTATATGTTGTTTTCTGTGGTTCAGCCTGACCTTTTTCCAGAGATTGCAACATTCACCAGCACCGTCAGTGTTCCTCAGGGAGTTCACGCTTCATTTGGAACAACATGAAACTCAGGATGATAAACATGATCCTCTCCGTGCCCTCGGTCCCTGTTGAACAACCACCACCTCATGTCACTTCAGTTACTGTTATCAATCATTAGTCTAAAGTGATGTATTTGTTATCATGCAATGACAATATGCACATCATACATTCATAGTCACTGCTATATTCTAATTTATTAAACAATTTTGAGGGGACTTCCTTCTTATTTATGATCATTGTTAACCTGGAATCATGGCGGGTATAATCTCCACTCAATGAAAACTTTGAAACTGTTTGTTCCAAAGACAAAGATAGAATTAGGAAAAAAAATCTGTTAGGTTTTCAGCTCCTGACACCTGGAACAAGCTTCAGTCTGAACTCCATCTACAAACTCCAATTCCTTTGAGAATGTTAAAATCAAGACTGTTGGTCTGTAAATATTTTGACTGATTATATAATTTTTTTTTTTTTTTTTATGTTTGCAAACGCTTTTATCATTGTAAAACTGTAATGATGTGACTGTATCACTGCTGTTTTGGTCAGGTCTCCCTTGAAAAAGATACCCTCCATCTCAATTTCATTTCACTTCATTTTATTATTTATTTAGACAGGTTACGATGCACAATATACATTAACCTTAAAAAGGAAAGATGTAGCCTGCCAGGTTGTAGCACTAGTGCTGATTTCTACCTGCAGTCCCTGGGCAGACTGATGTTATCATGACAAAAACAGACATTAATAAGAACCAAAACATTAAAAAACAGTAAAAAAAAATGCATTTCTATAACTCCATCTATATAAAATATTCATTCACAGCCTACTGTTCACTCTTATTCGTCCCACTGCAGTCCATCACACACACACACACACACACACACACACACACACACACACACACACACACACACACGCACACACACACACACACACACACACTCTAAGCATGTTTACATTGCAATACATTATGGACCAACCTGGTTAAATGAAGGGTGGAAAAAAATAGTTATTGAGGACTACATTTTTAAGTGTCCTTTTTGTGTACCTATAATCTATCTGCTGCAGAGTAAAAGCTATTTAGTGTTCCATCCCTGTGACGCTGTCTCGTCAACACAGCATTAAGATGATCAGTGTGATATGCTTCACCTTGAATTCTATGAAGTATGTTGACCTTTACCTCCTTAAGCCTGAGCATACTTTTTTCCACTTTTTAAAGCATTTATATATGAATCCAAACTGTGCATATGGGCTATTCTGTACTGGATATAATACAATTTACACGTACATTTACTTGCTGTAGTTCAATGTCTGGAATGGGACAAATGCTTCCAATAGTTCTGCCAATCATGCTGTCATCCTCCACCTTTATTTTGACACAATACACAAGATAGCTCTGATCTGAAAACACTATTCCAAGCATTCATACTGCAGATATTTAGCTGTGTAGTTCTGCATCAGACGTGAAATCCTCTGACCTTTTAGCCCAGGAAGGCATTTGTCTTCTGCTGTATGTGTTATGTGCCGGTGGTGTTTTCTTTGAGCCACCGTGAGTTCTTGTACCATCAATCTTCCCTTGTGTCCCTGACATTTCTTTGTCAGAAAAGAGCGGTGAGACAGTGTTGTAACAGTGGATTTGTCAGTCTTCAGTCTTGGTATCTCCTCAGCATCAGTGTTGTTTTATACTGTATCTCTGCACTGGTTATTACACAATGTCTCCTGGACTGTATGGCATTACATCACATTGGGAAGTTGATTTTTTTGTATAAATACAGTTAAAGCAACTGTTTCCTATTACACAGTTACTGTAAACAGCTCTGATGTCACTTTTAAATCCATTTCAAGTATATTTCTTCTCTTTCCTTAGCACTTTAATGCTAGTGTTTTTGTTGTTTACAGTTTAATGTACAGATATTTGTGGATATTTCTTTAAATTACTGTATCATATGGATCTCTGTTGGGAGTATTTTCACATTGTAGAAGTGTTTTAGGAAATCTTCCACTAGAGGGAACTTTAACCCAGACATCTATCCACCACATAGCAGCAACCAGCAACTCAAACTACTACTAAGACTCAGAAGACACTTCATTTTTGAGGCATTAAGAGTCTGTATTTGGCTTTTCACCATCTTAATTCAGGACTGTTCAAGAAAAAAAACCTTTTCTTAGACACAGATACTGGACAGAGAAGACACAGAGACTCTGGTCTGGGTTTTTTTTTTGATTAATCTCATCCTTGATCATAAACACCAGATTAAAAGACTAGCATTAAAAGGATGTTATTACAAAATAAAAGATGAGGTATCTTCTTGTTCCACGCTGACGTAAGGCTGTCTACGGCGTGAGTTAAAACCTCTTTTAGAGAACCATAATGAGTCTTTCATTGATGGCCAGACTCACGTCATCTTCTATTTAAACTGACCCTCATGAAACGTGAATCACAGCATTGTTGTCAAACATCTTTATGGAGGGATTTTACTTTCATTCCTTCATTTCTGTGTCACTTCTTTGACTCTTACACATATCACACATGCATTCTTAACTTTTTTTTTTCAGCTTGTGCACTTTTCCACCCCCTCTTTTGGACTTAACATGAGTAACATCACTTAAAGAAATACTGCATCAGATCAATATCAAATCAAATTCAAATTAAATTTTATTTATATATCACCAAATCATAACAAAAATGACCTCATGACACTTTACATACAGAGTTGGTCAAAACCAGACTCTAAGCCAATTTACAGAAACCCAACAGAATCCTCCAGGAGCAAACACTTGTGACTGGTGACAGTGGTGAGGAAAACTTTCCTTTAACAGGAAGAAACCTCGAGCAGACCCAGACTCCTGGAGGATGGCCGTAGTATAATCATACTGTTATACTAGTATGTAAAAAATACCCATAGTTTAGTCACATATTGTAAATCTACAGGGTGGGAAGCAAAATTTACAATATTTTGAGGCAGGGATTGAAAGACAGTGTATGACCAATTAGTTTATTGAAAGTCATGAGAATTTATTTGCCACAAGAAAATTTACATAATAGAAAATGTTTTTATTCTATGTGTCCTCCTTCTTTCTCAATAACTGCCTTCACACGCTTCCTGAAACTTGTGCAAGTGTTCCTCAAATATTGGGGTGACAACTTCTCCCATTCTTCTTTAATAGTATCTTCCAGACTTTCTCATAATAGTTTTGCTCATAGTCATTCTCTTCTTTCCATTATAAACAGTCTTTATGGACACTCCAACTATTTTTGAAATCTCCTTTGGTGTGACGAGTGCATTCAGCAAATCACACACTCTTTGACGTTTGCTTTCCTGATTACTCATATGGGCAAAAGTTTCTGAAAAGGTATGGATAATAGTGTTAGGTATGATTATGACGTCAATATATGTTTGGTTTCAAAACAATTGACGTAGTGCCTGCTGGGAAAAAACAACTAAATGTTCATTGTAAATTTTGCTTCCCCACCCTGTACAAACTAAAACTACTACATATTCAGCAATAACCAGTTGACTGCGATGAGTATATGGTTGCACGAAGTCAGAATACAATATTTTCATCTCTTCTCATGAAATGATAGTGCCAATGTGATTTATTCTTGATACTTGATAGATAAAGTGTAACTGGGACTCAGTTTGTAATCACTGAATCAAATGGTGATTGCGTATAAATAGGAATAAAAGGTGGAATGTGTCAGAAAACCAAAATAAGTCCAACTTCATTGGCAGCAGCGTATCTATCACACACACACACACACACTCACACACACACACACACACACACACACACACACACACACACACACACACACACACACACACACACATACAAATGCATTATCTGATCTCTTGAAGTGTCTCTGGTCTCCTGTCTGTCTACATCTACTTATCTGAGCAGCTCTATCATCTCTTCATCTACCTGACGTTTTTAACATCTCTTCACTCTATTTCAACACCTTATGCCTTATATTTTATTACAAATGTTGCTCCCATTCGTTACTTGCCAAGTTTGATAACCAACTAATGCCATTATATTAAAACACATTTTGGTGAATCCTGACCTATCTGTGCATCACCAATAACTGACAGATCTGACTGGAACCGGTTCATGTTTGATTGAAAGTTTTCAAAGGTTAGAGAGCCACTCAGTCTGCGGGTTTGTTTACCAAGCAAAGCTCCGGGACAGGACAAGCTCTCCAGTCTTATCAGCGGATTTGTGAATGGGACAATAATGAGCTCAGTTTGATAGAGCAGGCCTGTCAGGTCAGATGTCACTTCATCCATTAACTCTTGATGGCTCTCTTTGATAAACACAAACCACAGCTCGTAGCTAAATACTGCAGAGTTTCTAATTGGCTGTGCTGTTTTTAATAGGCTCTCAAAGGGAACATTTCACATTTTCACTGAGAGTAGCCTGCAGGTTCGAGACTACTACTTAGCCTTGTAACGCTTTTGTAGCTATTTTTGTTGCATATATTTGTTGATGGAGGACAAAGATTAAGTTCAAAATGCTTTTACTTCATCCTATAATAAAAATCTCGACATTTCTACAAGAAAAAAAGAAGGAAATTACTAAACTGTTCAGTGCGTCCTGTACAATTACGCTGCGTAATTCTAGATGTTTGTAACTTTAATCAAATATATCTGGCAAAATATTCATTTATTTTACTGTTCATTACGTGTACTTCTGTTTCCTATATGCTGCTAAAGAGTGAAGTGCAAAAATATTAGAAAATAAAAATAATTAGCCTTCGAAACATTGTGCGTAACAGATTAATTTTTAATTCGCCTCAACTTGCCCCAAAACTGCAATGTAAACAAATATTTCCAACACAAAATATACAATAAAATCACACACTGACTTATTAGGTAGTTTTTTTTTTTTTCCTATAGTATCTTATTTTTTTACATGTTCACCAGCCTCTTCCACTGTGTAAGTGTCTGTGGCTGAAGGGCCCCTCGGTGGGAACTCCTTCACACACCTGAGCGGTGACACTGGCTGAGGTTGGCACACTGTGATAACCGTAGCCGTAAAAGCTGCTGTTTCCGTATCCAACCACCGAATTATAATGTCCGACTGTGACGTTGTATGGAGCCGAGGAGCCGCACAGTTTCCCGTCCCGCACTATCACCGGCACCGCCACCCTCCGGGGCGCAGGTGGAAACCCCGCCAGCTCCAGGGTCTGGTCCTGCCTCTGCCGTTTGCATTTGTACCTCCTGTTCTGGAACCAGATTTTGACCTGCGTGGAGGTGAGTTTGAGGATGTGGGCCAGCTGCTCCCTCTCCGTGGCGGACAGGTACCGCTGCTGTCTGAAACGCCGCTCCAGCTCCGACACCTGGGCCTGGGAGAAGAGGACCCGGGGCTTCCGGCGCGGCCTGGGTTTACTTTTTAAGGTTTTGTCGCAGACGGATGAAGCGTCCAGACCGTTGATTTCTGCGGGAAAAAAAAGGGACACTGGTCAAATTAAGTCAACTCAGGGAAATATTATATTATACACGCAACTTATGACCTATTTAAAAAAATACACTGTTGTGTAACTGGAGTAAAATATATTTACTCCTCACATGGGATTTATTCTTGATGGATGAGACACAGAATGTAATCATTACACAAAAGGTGAAAGGTGATGTGTATAAATAGAAATAAAAACTTTATAGCCAGCAGTGCATATAAAAAGTTAAAATAAAATAAAAACAATTCCACTTAGAATGACATTATTTTAACTTTTGATAGGGTCATTATTTACTTATTCTTTGTTTACTTGGTGCTTTATAGGATAGACATAGGATAGTCCACTAATGTCAGAACTTACTATAAGAAAAAGTGACTTTATGTACTTTTTCATTTTTCTTCAGGAACTACATAACATGCAAATAATTTAACAAATGTTTCATTTATTCTTGTTCCACGTGATTTGCACCATCCCTCGGATAAAGTGCAACTGGGTTTGTAATCATTACACCTGGTCAAGGGTGATTACTAAACAAAAGAATGTGTCTGAAAACAAAATCCTTCCAACTGCATGGAAAAAAAAAAAAAAAAAAAACTAACTAAAAAAACAACTAGCGTACATTATGTATTTATTTTAGCATACATTAATTGTCATTCAATTGTACATATTCATTATTTTCTCACTTTTGAGTAATTTAACCTATTTCTTCTGTTTTTATGTAAATAAATAAATCCGATACCGAATCCGAACAAATCCGAATTTGCTTCAGCTGGAATTAAAACAGTTGATAATTTAAAGTATCAATCGCGCCATAGAAATATAATATAATCCATGAACATTAACTGGAATTTAGTTCAACTTCAGTTTGTAGTTCAGAGGTTCAACAATTGTGAGAAAAAGATCTGAGGTAAGTCCTTGTGAATGTGTTTTGACCTATTATTGTTGTTTTGTTTGTGTAGTTACAGGAAATGAAGGTGCACACAGATGCGTAACGCAACATGATGTCGACATAACCATTTAACTATTGTAATTTTGCAATTAAAACCACGTATCTAACAATATTCACTAGTTCTCTAAAGTTCGTTGTGCTTAATAAAATAGGAAAAAAAATAATTCGGTGCTTCAATTTTTCCATTGAATCATACAAAAATAACTGACTTCTTGACGTCCTGATGAAGGCTTTATAACAAAACGCGTTGAAGTACAGCTTTTTAATATGTGCCAAGGAGTTCAGTGTTGTTTCTTCAGTACATACATATCAAAATCCACAGACAATCTTGAACAAAAACCTTTTTCCAGTCCAACCTCCCCCATTTTTAATGTATTTTTTAAATTATAAAATTATAAAGATACATTTTGACTGTTTGGTGCCAAAAAAATTACAAATGCATGGACTCTCAAAAAATCTGTACATTGCCAATATATTTTTAAGTAACCTAAATGCACCCTGTATTTATTTTTCAGAAAGAAAACTCATAATAATTATAAAATAATGATGCTTGAGTGCGTCAGGTGGACGGAAGTCACCCTTATATATAAACTAGACTAACTGTGATTGTGCCATGTCTTCTCACCAAACTCACTGATCTCCTCCTCTGCTGCTGATTTGTGGATGTGCGGCTGCTCCTGCATCCCAGAGCCGCACGGCCCGGGCTGGAGGTCATACAGGTCTCTGGTCTGGGACGCACCCTGATCATGGTGATAATTCATCGGAACAACTTGGTCCGTCATCAAGAACTCGTTCTCAAAGTCATGCTGGTGTTCTAAATTCAGAATATCCTTCACAGAAAAAGGTGTGGAGGTCGTTGAACTGGAATGCATTCCCGCCCTGTTGGTTCTGATCCGGTTTTACGCACTGTTGTGGAGCTGCTGCTACTGCTACTGCTGATGCTGGATCCTCTAAGTGGCTGATGTGGTGTGAGGGCCTGGGAAGATTTTAATCATGGGTCCAGCTGAAGATCAGGGTAAAGATATCTGTCACCCTTCTTCAAAAACATTGGCCAACACCCAGCTTGCGCACACAGAAGTGCAGCTCCTCATCCTCCTTCTCACCTTACAGGAACACCTCTTTACATCCAACCTGCTTTCTGCCAAAGTGTGTAATTGGTTAATTAACCCTTTCATGCATAGTGGTCACTCTAGTGGACAGTTCTTCCGCAGCTGTTCTCTTGTATATTCATGAGTTTTGTTGTTTTAGTTCCATATCAACCAACACAGTGAACACTTATGCATCATCTCATAAACTGCAATTCATACCATTATTATAACTTTGCTGTTCTTGATTGGTTCTTGAGTGGAAATCAATTATTAATATTTATTTTTTGCATATTATCTCCATGAAGTGAGTAATAACTGGTATTAGAATATGTTAAAATGTGAGAAAACATCAGATTAGCTGCATTAAACATGGTTTCATTTCACTGTTTTCATATCACTTTATGATATTGGGTTTTAAATACATGTTTCTTTGCTTCAAGAATAAAATTCATGGTGTAGCTGAGTGGACATTTTTGTAATTCCATGAAAAACAGGTTGATTAAAAAAAAAAAAAAAATCAATCACATTGTTCTTTTTTTCATGCCTAAAGAGGAATAAAAACACTCAAGAAAATTATTATTAATATATAATGATTAAGGTTCTCATAATTCATGCATGAAAGGGTTAATAAGACAGGAGTGGTAGTGCTGCAATAATACAGACTGTAAATAACCTTTAATGGTGCAAACCTGCAGACTCCCTCATTTGATGCTATTTATTTAGTCCCTGATTGCTCCAGGTGACAGAAAAGATGCATTTCAGTTCTTGTTATTTTGTGCCTTTTTTTTTTTTTTTTATAGTAAAAACTGAAAATAATTTAGAAAATCTTTCCTTTTCAGTTTCACATTATACTACACAGGTGGGAGGAAGAGAATTTGCTACACAACCTGTTTTCCATGTTGGGAACACAGATGTTTTCGGATGCACTTTAAAGTCTTTGCACGAGCTTAATTAAACAAGTGAAAAAGGCTGAGTTTATGCAGTGTGCAAACCCAAACCACGCTTCCGTGTCAACCGAGTAAAGCCACTTAATCAGCAGGCAGGTCCTCGGGGGTTGAGTGATCTAGGTGATGTTGAACAGCTTTACCATCAACATTGTTTTCCAGCCTCATTATTAGTGTTCTCAGGCCACAACAAACAGTAACATTACACCTGATGTTGTGGAAGTGGAGAGGCGGCGGCGCCAGCCTGCAATGCATGACTGAGACCGAGACGCGCGTCCGCACAGACAGGAACAAGGACAGACACGGGCTGTCCCACTGCAGGACGGAGGAAGATCTATGGAGGACACTTAATGGTCTGAGCAGGTTCAATAAGTGACCTACACTCTGGATTTAGGACAGGGAATGACAACTAGAAAATGTCTCCTATGAGTCTTATTAGAGGTTAAGCCTTTCATTCAAGATGCATCTGATCAGTATTCTATTATTTATTTAGTTAGTTAGTTAGTTAGTTATTTTCTACTTTGACTTGTTGGATGATGTTTTTTACACAACTGATCATGTGACATTTGCAATATAGTTTGTAATATCTGAAATAATTTTGGTTTCACTGAAGTATCTTGTTTCACACTTTACTATTACTTTTTAGTCTGTGACAGGGGTGTCAAACATACGGTCCGCGGGCCAAAACTGGCCCACCAAATGGTACATTATGAAGTGCATAAATTACATGGAAGAATCTATATCAAATAATATATTTTTCAGTTCCAGATGCCCATTACCTCATGTTTTGTGCTGTTGCAGATTCACTTTGATCTGTCACTTATACTGTGTAAATAATAATAAGCCAAGGCAATATATTTTTAAAATTCACTTATTTATTACCGCTGCCAAGGTTTTGTTTTTGCCGGCATTGGTTTGTCTGTCTGTTTGTCTGTCCATGTGCAAGATAACTCAACAAGTTATGGACAGATTTGGATGAAAATTTCAGGATATGTTGCTATTGGCACAAGGAACAAATGATTAAATTTTGGTGGTGGTGGTGGTGGTGGTGGTGGGGCACTGATCAGCCTTGGCGGAGGTCTGCGCTCTCCAAGTGCTTCTAGTTTTTTAAGCAATTGCAGGTTGTTCATTGTTGTTCAGGTTATTCACATTTTATGTGAAAGGATAGTTTGAAAATGTAAACATTTTTACAATGTGATTTTACTATTTTTCCTCCAAAAACAAAGAGTTGTCATAACTGATAGGTTATTACCTCCGCCAAGGAGGTTATGTTTTTGCCAGGGTTTGTTTGTTTGTTTGTTTGTTTGTTTGTCCGTTAGTGTGCAACATAACTCAAAAAGTTATGGACAGATTTGGATTAAATTTTCAGGGTTTGTTGGAAATGGGATAAGGAAGAAATGATTAAATTTTGGTGGTGATCGGGGGTGGGGGGGCCCACGGGGGGGGGTGCAGACCAGAAAATTTCATCAAAATCTGTCCATAACTTTTTGAGTTATGTTGCACACTAACGGACAGACAAACAGACAGACAAACAAACCCTGGCAAAAACATAACCTCCTTGGTGTGGGGGGGCCCACGGGGGGGGCCACTGATCAGCCTTGGCGAAGGTCTGTGCTCTCCGAGTGCTTCTAGTTACATTATTATTTTACTGTCCCGGGCTGTATGTGGCCCCTGAACTAAAATGAGTTTGACACCTCTGGTCTAAGATAATGTTTTATTCCTCTCATTAAAAGTATAACTTGGCTTCCACCCAACTGTTCCAGGCCAGTGTAAACTGCAGTTTAATTTTTTTCAATTTACACACTTAAATTAGGATTAAATGTAATGATGATTTATGCAAAACCTACAGAGTTCTTAGAATTCTTTACATAGTTGCTTAATGTCAAAACTACATAGTGATGTGTAGCATGGACTGCAACTAATCATAAATAAGCAAGATGTTAAAGATGATTTTTCCATGTGGATGTGTAAGTTAGGTCTAAAACTAAACTAGATCACATTGAACTCAAAGAATAGAATAGAATAGAATAGAATAGAATACAATACAATACAATACAATACAATAGAGTAGAATAGAATCAATAAACATATTGATAAAACTAGAAAAGCACTCAGAGAGTGCAGACCTCTGCCAAGGCAGATCAGTGTCGCCCCCCCATCACCAAAATTTAATCATTTGTTCCTTGTGCCAGTATCAACATTTCCAGAAATTTTCATCCAAATCTGTCCATAACTTTCTGAGTTATCTTGCACACGGTCAGACAAACAGACAAACCAACAAACCAAAAACATAACCTCCTTGGCGGAGGTAATCAGCAAGTAAACAATGATAAAAAAAAAAAAAAAAAAGACAATATAATGAGCACTGGATATAAACAGTTTAAATAACATTCAAATACTTACAGTTAAAGGGCCATTATTTTAACTTTTGATATCAGTCATTATTTCTATCTTTATTTACTTGCTTGTTTTAGAATAATAGAGTGCCTCATAGGACAGACATGTTGATTTATGTGCGCACCTACTGTAAGAAAAAGTGATTGCATTTAGTTTTTCTTTATTCTTCAGCAACTGCATGAAAAATGTTGTTAAAGGATTTGCATGTTGTGCATTGTTCTGTCATTTACACCATCTGTGGACACAGAACTGACTGCTGGCTTTGTCTGATCTCACTGAAGTTTCCTCTTAAAAGCAGTACTTGTTTTAATAGGCTGTAATTGTTAAACAGGATCTAAAAGCCTGATGCTTGGGTGAATAATAGCGATGCTCTGTGAAACAAACCCACATTATACTGACAAACCAAGAAACCTGAACTTCAAACACAGAGGGAACAGGACTCAGGAGCTAACTGTGAACTGTTTGACACCTTGGGGAGTTCAGGGTGTCCAGTTTGATGGCTAAATGACTTAATCACCACAGCGTTGTTCTCTGAAGGCTCCGAGCGATGCGTTTCTGTGACTCCTGTATGTCCAAATCAAAGTCTTTCCTACTGATTCCACCATTTGTTGCCTCGCTGTAACATAAGAAGCGAGCTAAGTACAAGTTTACCACAAAATACCCCTAATTCATCATACAGAAAAATAGAAGAGTGATAGCAGCTGAAAGAGGAGCCGGAGCTGTGTTGCACCGAGTGTAACTGAACCTCACCTCCTTATGGCCGATACACCACTGAAGATACTCGTCAAAATGTACAGTGACATTGAAAGTGTCATTGAGGGAAGTGCAGGACTTTTCAGTTTCAGTGTAGGCTCAATTTGTTGTCATGGGATATGGGAGCGTTTCCTTACATTCTTCACATTATGCTTAATGGTATGTTTATCTGGGGTTAGTGGTTATAGCGGACATACAGGTTCTCCTCCATCAGCGCTCCAGGGTTGACACTTTACAATCAGTACAGCAGAAATGGGTGACCTTTGACCTCCTGGGAATTGAGTTTCTCCACAAGTACCAATAAATCAAGTAGAAAAAGAAGTTAGCAAGAAAAGCACTTCTCAATATAAACATGTGATTGATTTTTACCCTGCCCCTCGAAAGGGAGGCAAGGGGTATTATTTTTGATTTAGTTAGTTTGTTTGTTTGTTAACATTCTAGCATCAAAACTATTGGTTAAATTCATACCGAACTGGGTTTATAGATTGCCAGTGACCCAGAACAGGTGTGATTACATTTTGGGAAAAGTAGGTCAAAGTTACAATTTTGTATGAATTTTAAAATACCCCCCCCCCCCTTTTTTTTTTTTTTTTTTTTTTACTTATAAATGGTGAAATTCCACATGTCTGTAGCAGCAAAACTATTGGTTGAATTCATATAAAACTGACTTTGTAGATTGCCAGTGACCTAGAATGGATCTCAATATATTTTGGGAAAAGTAGGTCAAAGTTCAAAGTTTTTATGAATATATTATTGTGCCTGGCACCACTTGTTTGTTTCTTTTTTTTTGTCAATACACTTTACAACTTTGGAAAAAAGATAAATGAACCAGGAAAGGCCTGACTGGTTTATTAGAGCTATGTTTTTATTCTATATGAAATTATATCTGATTGAGATTTTTTCACTTATTTATTAAGTTGATTGAGTTTGAGATTGTTTATTTATTGAGTTCATTTGTCATTATTGTTGAGATTTGAGATGAATTATGTGAAGCAGAATAATAAGTAATAATGACTGCAGTACTGATGTGCTTATACAAGATGATGAGGATTGTTAAAGTCATTAAATACTCTACAGACAGAAGTGCAGAACACATTGAATTCAGGTCTTTCATTGCTAACAGGGAGCTGGACTATAAAATTATTGTGATCAACACCACTACAATAAACACTTTTATTTTATCTATAGAATTATTTTTCTTTACATTATCATCTAATCTCCTTATATAATGCCTCAGTCTAATCATCATAATTGTTTTAAATGATCCACCTCTACATTTCGGAAATATTTGCCACATTCACACACATAACTGTTTGGTTTCTTCAGCTCTCACTCAAGAACATATTTTTTTCATCATGGTAATATGTCATATTAACATGAATAAGAAGTCATATGAGCTGTAGGCGTGATGTGTCCAGACATTTTTGTCCAGATATCACATATGCATACTGCACATTTCTTCAACAGACAGTGACAGAGAAAACATCTGAGACATTTCACAGCATCACACTGTCCAACGATGACAACTACAACTGTAACCATTGTGTCAGTATTATTACAGTCTAAACTTCCACTTCAATGACAATATGACGCTGTTGACATTTTCATGAGGTAGTAACACCTTTAACCCATAAAGGCCCACTGTTATTTTTGTGGTAGTTCCAAAATGAACTTTTCTCTCTATTGAACCTTTCCTATGTGATTTATTACCATTTATTATAATATTATCCTCTGTATTTTGCATTTCTTCAATAAAAATCAAGTATTTTCCCATATTTAATTCACTGATGATGTAGATGTTCGTAAAGCTCAGGTTAAACTTAATTGTCATTATATCAGAAACAGAGAAAAATGAAGAAAATGTGACTTTTTCAGTAAAATACATCATTAACTGAACATATAAACAAAAATTTCCATCACTGTCATTTATCAAACTCCATGGGTTTTACTGGTGAATCAATATTGTAGAAGATGACGGTGTTTCCATGTTCACTACAGAGCCTTTGAACGTCCAAATGGGTCATATCTGATGACTATGAAATGATGACAAACTGTATTTTACACCAATTATTTACATGTATTGATAGTGGATCAGAAGTTAATAAACATTTTATATTGGTTTGATGAATTTGGTTGCCAATAGTTGTTTGGGTCTAAATGGGTTAAAACACACTCCCAGGCATTTTTAAATGCACTGGTCTGATATCATTCAAAGTTCTCTACACTCTATCTGATGCTAATAAATCCAAATACAGTTTACTTTATGATACAAGTCCTTGTTGTCATATCACTAGTTTACTGGTATTTGCAAACAGGCCTGTACATCTGACACGATGGTCGTCATGTGTCTCCCACATTACAGTAGTGACACCTGTAGTGGTATCTGAGTACAGTGATATCTGACCTTCACCATAATTACCTCTCAAATGGTCTATGAACTGGTGATAATGTGACATATGCGGTTTCTGTAATCTTAAAATGGATCTCAAATGACTATGAGATGGCATTATATTTTATGCATTAATGTAATTTTGTCTATAACCACTTATAAAAACTAGCATTAGTATGTAAAAACACACCTGCAAAGCCTTAATTCAGTTTATGGACAGAATGTGTTTAAGGAGTATGTTCTGAATGAATGTGATTACTGAATTATTTCACTTCTGTGAATATAAGGCATGAATAAAAGATACTTTTCATAATACAAATATTATACTTAGACTGCATTTACAAACCAGAAGAAAAATAATAAATGTGTCCTGTGGAATTAGGTGTGAAACATGATGCTTCTCTGACAAGATATTGTACCCGGAAAGAAAATTGCTGTATTTTTTTTATTATTATTTTATTTATTTCTCATGTAACACAACTAAAGATGAAGAACATTTTAACACAGGATTCACTAATATTTATTAACACTACTTTAAAGGCTTCCATTTCATTCAAATGTATACTTCATACTTCTACTGCATCTCAAATATTTAGCTTTTTGCACCACTGCATCTCTAGCTTTAGTTACAGGGGTGTCAAACTCTGGTCCTCAAGGGCCAGTATCCTGGATGTGTTAGATAGTTCCCTCTTCCATCCACACATGGAACCCATTACATCATTATCAGGCTTCTGCAGAGCTGGATGATGAGCTGATCATTAATTGATCCAGGTGTGCTGGAAGAGGGAACTATCTAAAACATGCAGGATACTGGCCTTCGAGGACCAGAGATTGACAATAGATTTCAGAGTAACCCATAAAGACCCAGTGCTACTTTTGTAGTAGTAGCTCCTAAAGGATTTTTCTGTCTTTTTTTTTCACCTTTTACCTTTTGATTGAAAAACAAATCTGTCTAAAGCCAAAAACAAAACAAACAAACAAACAAACAAACAAACAAACAAACAAAACTACATCTTACTACAAGGTAGTTATTCAGTGGTATACAATTTATGGTTATTTAGTATTTTTACTATGGATTTGTTTTGCAATAATGCAATGTTTGAACAATAATAATGCCTTGCACTTCCTATTTTATTTTGTATTTGTCTTTACACATTGTTTTATTAACTGTTGTACAGTGTCCTTGAGTTTCTTGAAACGTGCTTACAAATTAAATGTATTATGCAAACAGTTGTGATTTTTTGCAGCACACTGGAAGACAATGTGTTGGATTACTTAAAAACAGACCATGAACTAATGCAAAAAAGGGCACCCTATCCTAATGTAGAATGTGATACACATTTTGGATGGTAGAATATAAATAATCAGTTTAAATTCTGTGTATAAGCTGCACTGGACAATGTAAGAATGGCTTTAAGATGACAACAAAAATAATAAAATATAATAATAATAATAATAATAATAATCATAATCATAATCATAATAATTACAGTAACTCCTTTCCATATGTTTTACACATGGTGCCACTAAAGAGAGTCTGAAGAGACCGATCTGGTTGTATATTAGGGTGGTCCTAATATGGGGTCAACAATTTAAAAAAAAAAAATTAAGTTCAACTCTGACCCCCTTACTGTATTAGGATACCAAATAAAACACACTGTGCAAAATTTTGAATTGTTTCTACGATATCTAGAGGTTGCTCAAGGCCTTTGAATATTCCCAAAATCTGTCAGACCAGCTGATCCAGTAATACTCTGCACACAAGACTGTTTCTGCACTGTCTGGACATTATCATCAGAAATGTCTTTATCTTACACTGTGAGAACAGCAGTACCAGGCAGATACAACCCATGACACACAAAGACTTCATGGTTTTAACTTAGATTAACCAATTAACCTATTAGTGCATTTCTTTGGATGGTGGGCGGAAGCTGGAGTACCTGGACAGAACCCATGCAGACACAGAGAGAACATGCAAACTCCACACAGAAAGGTTCTGGGTTCGATTCCGACACCAGGACCTTCTTGCTGAGGGGACAGTGCTGTCCACTGCACCACTGTGACCCCTGCCCACAGTGGTGGAGCTGCTGTGTCAGCTCTGTGGTGTGGATACGGCAGGTGTTCCTCAGAGCAGGAGAACAGATCATGGTTCTGTGTCCATTTCCTTTGGTCCAGACATAAAGCAGAAGGTCAAAGACAGACTGAAGTACAGATGCTGCCTAGAGGTGAACAACAACAGGACTGACCCACTGTGGAAGTGGGAGGTCTGTGACTTGAACCTCTGTGTTGTTGTGGACAGGAACTGTTTCAGAGAGCAGCATAAGGGATTTATCTGAATGAAATTTGATGGCACCTGATTGTTTGTATATAGTTGTAATAGTTGTATATAGTTTTCTGGGTTGTGAAAATGGTTCATTGAACATGTTTGTTTCATCATATTGTGATACCAGATTGTTTTGAAATAGTTGTATATATGCTTTTCCTTAAAAAGGTCTGAGGTATTGCCTGCATTTTCAATTAAATATCAGAATTTAACATTGTTACTTGCTACATTTTTCATTATTGTTTTGAAGTTTTCTATTTATATGTTCATTCTAAGTTATGAAAATAGTTCATTCAACGTGTTTTTGGGGAAAACAGTAAAAAAAATTAATTTTTTTCTATTTGGATTTCATGTTTTTTGTGTGATTTTAGGTTTAGTGTGTTAATAGAGCATGCCAAATGAAAAAAGAAAAAAATAAATAACTGCACAGTCACACAGGTGACGTTGTGATGAAAAAAAATTTACCAAATAAGGCAAGATAAACTTTTTTTTTGAGATATGAAGGCAAAATCAAAAGTATTCAATCCCGAATATGCATAGTATGTGTTAAACTTCAAAGGTCCTGAGGAACCTCTGAATATTGATTAATATTAATAAAATTTTGTTCAATTTTTTTTTTTTTATTCATTCAAACATACTGGTGGAGTGAGAGCATGAACTTTTAAAAGTTGAAAAATAAGGACCATGCTATAGTATATAGTACTTTTACTTAAGTACTTGTACGAATGGGAGTAGATGGCCTGTTTGAACTAGTCTGAGATTTAACAGGTGTAGCCTATTCCATCCACTAGATGTCTCTGCAACACTGTATTAATTCAAAGGGCTTAAATAAGGATATGAATTCCTCCAGACTCTGATCAATAAGTGAAATAATATTAGCTGTTTATTACCAGTTTCTGTTCATTGACTTTACCTGGACAAACGCACATGAACACACTCTTAAGTGTGATTGCATATTTGCAACCAGTGCATAAACACAACATAATGTTGTAGTTTTGTCAGTGTGAGGTTGTTATCCTGAACATTACACAGAGGTTAAGACTGAAAAAATGTAATAGAAGAGCATAAATAAAACAACATGGCAGAACATTGATACTTGTAAAATCTGCCTTTTCAGAGCTATGGTTATTAGAATTCATTAGAGTTCATTCAGTAGAGATTATTTCATCTTTAGTCATGAGGTGGCTGAATATGATGCTGCACAAAAAATTAGCATTTTCATTTGCAAGTGATGCTTATACACAATCTCAAAAAGTACATAGTAGTAAAATGGATCATTATCTAATATTAATCAGTCTACCTACATCTTCTGCTCAACTGTGCACCCACAGTAAATCAATCAGTGTATTTCGGGATATTCAGAGCCATAAACTGGGCTGCATTTGATTCCCAGACAAATGACAAGATGCTTTGGCAGAAATGGAAAATTTTCTGTTTCATCTCTTTCCCCTGCCACTCTATCGCTTTGTTCAGTAAAATTTGATCTAATTTCCTTTCCAATCCTTGGGTATTTCCCCACAGAAATGAAGGGATAGTGATTGCTGGTAAGATTGGAGTGGATCTAATCTTCCACTGCTCTCAGTCATACTCCATTTCACTGCACATCTAATTTGTCACACTGCTGATGATGAATATGCCACAAGTTTCATGGGAAAGAGAAGGATATAATGAATATAAAACACACTGGGAGAGGGGAGAGGCAATTGCCGTACCGCACTAACCACAGTGCATTGTTCATTTGTCCCATCAAATTGCTGACACTATGCATGCACTGTGGATGCATTGCTGTCCTCCCTCAGAATCTGATCAAGTGGTTAAAACAATAACAAACAATAGTGGGTTTGTTACTCGTCTGCAGCTTAGATGTAGAAGCTCCTATTGTCATTTATGATCTTCAACTACAGTGTCATTCTGGTGAAGCATGCTCCAAGGTGAGAGGTGACATGCATAAATCCCATTACCACTTACAAAATAAGGGGATTCAATATGATTCTGATGCTTTTATGCTCCTATGTGGGTGACTGTTGGCTTTGCAAGGAGCTGCATTTTAAAGAGCTGGATGTGTGGTGGGATTTCAAGATGTTATTTCAAAGCAGAAGGTTGTATCTGATGGTTGAAATGGAGCACAGTTTCATTACTAGCCCTAAAAAGCTGCAACATCGAATTAAAAACACAAGCAGATGGTATGAATTACATCTGCATAATGATATTCTAATTTCATCATTTTTCATTATTACTCTGGTTCTGATTGTCAGGGTGGTGATACACTCGGCAGCAGTCCAAGCAACAGGCAACAAAGTGAATAGGCAGGGTCAAAAATCTGTTCAAATGTTTCCTGGCAACAAGATGTTTCAGCACGTTAAAAGCAGTAATTCTGTCTGAATTGCTTTTAAAAGTTGCCCAGTACATCACTGCAGCTCTGTAAGTGGGCAGAAAGACCGAGTGAGAGGCAGGGAGCTAAACTGACCGCATGGAAAAATGACAAGCTGTTTTGTTCTGTCCATCATGCATGTGCTAAATTCATTGATGAGTTTAGAGTGAATGTCTCTTTAAAGACGGAGATGATAGCATCTGTGTGCAGAGCTGCTGCATCACCTATCCATGAGACTGGAGAGCGGCTGATGAGAAAGCCCTTCAGGACTCTTCTCTAAATAGGCATGAAATTATATCTCCCTCTGACTGAGATTAGCGTCCATGGAGCCTCTTGCTTTCTGCCCCCTCTTTTCCTCAGGCTCTCTAAGCAAACAGGCACTTTGCAGTTTCAGCTCGTTTGAGCTCAAGTTTAACAAAGTTCATTTTCATCAGGAGGTGCTCTCAGTGTCCTTCATCTTCCTTCTTCAGGTCCTGCTGGATTTGTCACACCCACACAACACTCAGGGTATGTAGTAAACCATGACCATGGATTTGCACCCATGGATTTGCACCCATTCACTGGTTAGAAACAGCACACATGCACTGTACACACACAACCTGCTAGTCTAAAAAACGCTTTCAGGTAAAAGCTTTAATAAATATTTTCATCTAAGACTAAAAGATGGAGTCATGGTAGAAGATGTATTGTATCCGTTTTCCTCAGATGAAGGTATTTGGGCCTAATGTGACAGTTTGACCTCTGTAGGTGAAGTGTGCTACCTGTTAGCTCCTAACTTCACAACAGCTTAGATCAATATGACACTGATGCAACAGACCACAGTAACAACATGGGGACCTGAAGCTTTCACAAGGAGCCCAGAAATATCTTAGTTTCCATAGACCAATCCTACCTGATGGTTCATATTTGTCAAATATAAATAATTACATGATAATACGACAGTGTCATGTGTGATGCAAGTATTGTAGGTTTTGGAAACTTGTAGGGTGGTGTAAATGTTCAGCTTATTGTATACCAGCTCACACTGTCAAAAACAGCTCACTATTATAGATAATGTATCCCTAATGTATGATTTCTCAAATTTGGAGTCTTCTTTATTACAATCCAACATACCAAGACATGATATGGTACAGCCCTCTACTCTTAGCAGCATATATAACTCAGAAACTGTTGCATTCACTTGTATCTACCCATAAATAATGATATGCAGTCATTATCGTTCCTTTATTGAGTCTGTTTTATCTTTTTGCCTGGTGCCATGGTTCGGTCAGACCTCAGTTGCAGAGAGAAACTCACTGAATCAAATAGTCAGATTTTCCAGATTGCCTGATTGGTGAGTCCCAGTCTTGTCCCGCCTCCCTGTACACTAAACAGATACAGAGGATGGTTTCATCAATTCTTAATAATGACCCTCATCCTTTATGCGGTGAATTTCAGCTCCTTTCCCTCTGGACAGAAGTTTTTAGTCCCAAGATGCAGGACACAGTGTTATAAAAACAGCTTTGTTCCTGTCGCTGTCACTGAGCTCAATAAGAAATAGTGACCTTGCACTTTATTAACCTACTTTAGTTATTTATCCTATTTCTTTGCTCTATTTATTATTATTGTGACTTCAAATTTTTAACTTTCATGTTTTTATCCTGGTTTTTATCCCAGACTGTTTTTATCTTCTCTGGGTTTTTATTGTGTTTTATTGCATCTTGTTTTTATTTATTTGATCTTATTTATTTATTTTATTCTTTTACTTATCCATGCTGCTATACTGATGAATGGTGGAACACTGAGCACTTATTGTCCTGTCTGGATGCTCTATCAAGTACCTGCCAAACAGGTTCAATGTATGCCTTGCTGTAATGCCAAAAGCAATCATGTCATCTGCAAAACAAATCTACCCAAGGGTACAAATAAAGTAACCTTGAACCTTGAAGGGGGATGTTATAAATTACTTAAATATTATGTACAGTATATGTGATACAGAAAGTCAGAGAGCTGGAATTAATCATAGAATAATTAATACATTCCAATATGTCTCAAAATAAGACATCATGTGCCATGGCGAATAATTCCAGTATCCTCAATGAATCATAAAAACAAAGTCCCACTGTCTAATAATATCGCTGTATTATTATAATAATAATAATAATAATAATAATAATAATAATAATAATAATAATAATAATTATTATTATTATTATTATTATTATTATTATTATTATTATTATTATTATTTCAATAAGCTCATGCAAGGTCACATTTATTTCCATCATTGTTTTTATATGCAAAATGTTGGCGATCCTTGACCAGGCAAACTGAACCAACCCCAGATCATATCACTGCCCCCACAGGCTTGTACTGTAGGCACTAGGCATGATGGGTAACCACTTCATTGGTCTCTCTTGTCACCCTGATGTGCTCATCACTCTGAAAAAGGGTTTGTCTGGACTCAGTAAACCACACAACCATTTTTCCATTGAAACACAGTCCAATCTTTATGCTCTCTATCAAACTTATGGTTGTTAAAGATGATGAAATGAGAAACTACTGACTGCATCAGTTTTGGTTGAACTACTTGTTGTCATCGACACATATCAATCACTGCAGTAATTATCCAAAAGAGTAAAGTCGGGTTGGGACTTATATTGGCCAGGCAGGGTTCACTGTATGGTCTAAATCAGTTCCTTCAAGCTTATGACAGTCTCCTAGGATTTGGATTCATGTTTCTATGTGGTGAAAGGGATATGGTTTATATGACAGTCCTGTCAGTACTATTATCATACTTGGTCTGAATGCCTCTCAACGCCAATTTAGAAAATATGCCCTCGATTCAGGATCAAATTCCAGATCGGCAAGAAATTGATCACGCTGACAGATATATTACTACCATGCAGGATCTTTGTAGGTTTTTCAGAGCAATAGCTGCCTTCATGTCCAATAAAAGGACAAAAATATCAAAAAGTGCCTCTTGAGAATAGAATACTACAATTCAGGTTCAGATACAGACCAGGCACAAACGAACAGAAAGACTCATTGGCAATAAACTTATAGAGGTGAGTGAAGTGATAGTATACGACTCCATAAGCAACATATATTAACCCATAAAGACCCAATGGTACTTTAGTGGCAGCTCCCAAATGGATTTTTTCCCCCCATATTTAACATTTCTTAATTAATTTATCACCATTTATTGTAATATTATCTTCTTTATTGGCTTTTTTTTTTTTTTTTGAGTAAAAATCAGGTATTTTCCTATATTTAATTCACTGATCATATAGATCAGAGGTGTCAAACATGCGGCCCGGGGGCCAAATCTGGCTCACCAAAGGGTCCAGTCTGGCCCTTGGGATGAATTTGTGAAATGCAAAAATTCCACTAAGATATTAACAATCATTTTAGTTCAGGTTCCACATTCAGACCAATTCAATCTCAAGTGGGCAGGACCAGTAACATACTATCATAATAACATAGAAATAATGACAACTTCAATTTTTTGTTTTGTAAATGTAAATATTTTCATGTATTTACACTAAAACAAAGTATAATTTCACAAAAAAATGTGAATCACCTGAACAAATATGAAGAACCTGAAATTTCTCAACAGAAATAAGTACAATTTTAACAAGATTCTGCCTGTTATTAACTGTTTTGTGTGTTTGTAGATCCACTGTGATCTGTAAGTTCTAATGTACATGTGTAAATGATAAACTGAGGTTGAATATTGTGAAAATTACACTAATTTTTTCAGTTTGTTCATATTATTCACATCTTTTGAAAGGATAGTTTGTAGATATAAACCTTTTCATACTGTAAATGTATTTTTTTTCGCTCTAAGCCATAGAGAAAAGTTTGGAGTTGACATTATTTATATATTATTATGTTCTTATTTTACTGGTTCGGCCCACTGCAGATCAAATTTAGCTGAATGTGGCCCCTGAACTAAAATGAGTTTGACACCCCTGATATAGATGTTCATTCAAGCTTAGATAACAGTTGAGGGTTATTATATCAAAAACAGAGAAAACTTAAGAAAAAGTGACTTTTTCAGGAAAATCTATCATTAACTGAACATAAAACAAGTGTCTCCATCCACTGTCATTGATCCAACTCCATGGGTTTTCCTGGTGAATCAATTTTGTAGAAGATGACTGTGTTTCTATAGTAACTACATGGAAACACATTATCTGATGACAATGAAAAGATGACAAACTGCATTTTATTTATATTTACATGGATTGATAGGATTAGTGGTTCTAAAGTTATTAAATATTTTAGATCAGTAGATGCTTTTGGTCACTGGTGTGTATTTGGGTCTTTATAGGTTAATTTGACAAACTTAGTTATTCAAATAGCCCAAAAATGCAATGTGTGCAATAAATAAAGATACAGAAATCTGTGAATTCTTTATGTTTGTGGTTTTTGGTCTTGAGCAGTTGTTCAGAGGGATATTAGTATTCACAGAGCAGTAAATGTATGACAAAACCAACTTAACTAATTGCTTTGCTGCTGTTGAATTAAAAACTCAGAATTAAAAAGGTGTGTAGATTTTCATGATTCCTAATGAGCAAAACGGGAGCACAAAAAATATTTCATACCGTATGCCAGATATGATAAATATTTTATTTCTGTTCAGCAAAAGACACATGACTGATGCGTTTGTATCTTTCATGACTTTTCAGTACAGAGGAAAAACCCAGACATATACACAGTATGGGTATATATGTATATGGGTATATTTTAAAGTGCAAGTGATTCACAAGGGTCAATCATGCGTTACATAGCATCTGTATCAGGAACTTCAGTAATCTCCTTAAATCCTCAATAACTTTTGACTCTTATAGTAAAATAACTGTCACTTATATATGAATACAAAATAAACTTTACTAGTCACTGAAGCTTTTTGAGTTTGTTTAAGCACAACAACATTTATCTATTTCAAGTCTTGAGAGGAAAGAGTACCGTAAGTGCCAGAAATGAGGGCGTCTTCAGTCTCTTTAGTATTAACAGGAGAAACAGTTTCACAAAACTCACCATGGGTCAATTTAACAATACTCCAGTACCACCTAAAGCACCCTATACTTGAATTAAAATCGCTAACATAAAGAAAGTAAAACCCTTACAGTTTTCCCACTTTTTTTTTTTTTTTTTTTGCCTAATAGCCTTCATGGTTGTTTTAACTTGGGCATGTCTTCATCGAAACAGACATTCATACACAGGTACATTCTCTGAAATTACCGTTACATTTGACTTAGTGAAGAAACAGTCAATTTGCCCTTGCCAAATATATTTGACACAAGGAATGTTCATAGAAAATAAATATGAAAACATGAACAGACATTAAGATGTTAAAATGTGGACTGATGCTGAGTTCACTGTGTGTTGAAAATCAGAGTGGCCACAGCAGAGGGGCATCCAGACAGCATCATACAGGGAAGTAAGAGTTCAGCAGCAGCTGTTGGGTTTTGGATTTACCCATGGACAACAAAGATACACATATATGTATCAATAGTACATGAAGAAGCCCTGACCCTTCAGGATGCAAAATATTCCAACTGATTTCCTTTCACTGGGTAAATAAAACATGTTTCAATTGCACATGTGCTGAATGTTTCAATGCCCTTTATAGTGGTTAGATGCAAAGTGCTTATTTAACATAAACTAGTAAGCTAGGATACACCGCAGTGTGACTATAGCTTTTGACTTCCCAAGTGATTCCTTCAGAACTGCTGTCTTTTCGCACCAAGAAATGATGATATTCACAAAACAGAAAAGAAACAGTTTACAGAAACCACAGAAACAGAAAGCGAGTGGAGCAATGCCTTCACACTGAGTATACAACATGAGAGCATACATGCTGCTGCTTTAGTCACACAGCATCAGCTGGCACTGAATGAAATAAAGGTCAATTTCTGTGTTGCTGTGATCCTTTGTATGTGAGATTATTGCATAGTTTGGAATTCTTAACATAGCTATTAAATTGACACTGAAAAATAAAGCAATCTTTTTCTGGTCATACACCTCTCTGTGACAATATATAAATTCACTTTTTCTCTGAGCAGGATGGGTTCAGCTACTTTGAAATGCTCTTAAACAAAAATAAAAACAAGTAATAAACACATCTGTTACTCTGTCATTTGAAGGTTTTCATTTTCTCTGTCATTTAAAGTGAACTGAACCCAGCCTTTGTTCCAAGTTGATCTCTATATTGCATTTCTCCCTTTCATGTGCACAAACACTCACTATTTAGTCCTAAACCGAAGCTAAACGGAGTTATTCTATATTCTTTTCTGACTGAAGCTAATGGGTCCAAACCAGTTCTAACTAAACAAAAAAACAAACACCAGCAAGAGGACCGATCTCAGCGACTGTGGCTCTGTACTGACTCTGAATGATTGTCTCGATCTTTGAAGGCTATGAATTACAGTCCTACATATTTAATCTGCAAAAAATAAGAAAAGAGATTGTTGCTAAAGAGAATGAGATATTGAATGCATGAAGTGTACTGGACAGCTGGTAACCAACATGAGCTACCTGCACAGAGAGGCAGACTCAAGCCTGAGTATAACTGACACTATAAAAATGTACAAAGTCTTTGTCTCCAACGTTCTTTAACATCCTATAGTGGCTTGACTCCAACTGATCTGCTTGTGTTTGAAACATAGGCACTGGGATCTAGAGTTTAAGTTACTGTATTGATGGCCCCCTCTCTGTAGGAGTGTGTTTTTAATGCCTTCTATGTCAGATTGATGTGAATCTGGAAGACGTTGCTCTAAAAAAAGAAAAGAGTTTGGGGCAAAATAAAAAGGCCAGCGCTGACACTATAAACACCTGTAATGCACTGAATCTTTTCCTGTGTGTCTCTTTCTCTTCTGTATAACACAAAAAAACAATACCACTACAATAACATTAATGGTGTGTCTATTTGTACCCAGGTGGAAATAGTCACATGACAGCTATATGGCTATTTAAACTCACATGCATGCACAAATTATATAGTATAATGCAGGTTGATTCTTACATTTTTGCTAGGTTTAGGCAAAATATTTGATTAGGTTTGGATCATGTTTGGAGTTAACCCATAAAGACCCAGTCCTAAATCAATCTATCTTTCTATTTAACTTTTCTTAAGTAATTTATCACCATTTATCACAACAATATCCTCTCCATTTTGCATTTCTGTCAGTCAAAATCTGGTATTTTCTTATATTTATTTTACTGATCATGTACTTTAACTCTCATGCTCAAACTACATTTGAGGGTTATCATACCAAAAACAGAGAAAAGTTAAGAAAAAGTGACTTTTTCAGTAAAGTATATCATTAATTGAACATAAACCAAGTGTGTCTATCTACTGTCATTGATCCAGCTCCATGGGTTTTACTGGTGAATCAATGTTGTAGAAGATGACAGTGTTTTCACGTTCACTACAGAGCCTCTGAACGTCCAAATGGGTCATATCTGATGACCATGAAAAGCAGAAAAAACTGCATTTTACATGAATTATTTACATGTATTGATAGGATTAGTGGATCAGCGGGTATTAAACATTTTAGATCAGGAGATGCTTTTGGTCATTGGTATATATTTGGGTCTTTATGTGTTAAAATCCTAGAGGTACCCCTTACTATTGTTAGTAGCATGGTTACTTAAATTGTCTCTTTAATAAATATACATGTGGGTGAAAATAGCCACATTAGCTCTTCCTCTGCAAAACTGGCTATACTAACACATGGGTGCAAATAGTATCTACCTAAAAACTAATGAATAAGAACTGGAAATAAATGCAAAAAAATTTCTGATAACCTACTTAAGAAAAGGGAATGTCAACCCAAGCAAGGAGAAGCACCTCAAAGTAGTGCAGAACCATTTAAAATCTTCCCTATGGATGAATTTAATGCTGGTGTTTGCTTTGCTGTGATCTTGCCTTGCCATTTGTCATTACTGTGCACAAACCCCTTCTATCAGCTGCAGCACCTCTTCTTTTCAATAACCAGAAAGTGTGTCAAAATGAAGCTATCTTGTTTAGTTGTGGTCCCTTGTAACACCCACAAAGTAGATCACCTGACTTGAATGACCAACCTTGTTCCCCTATGGCCAGCACAGAGTCATGACATGGGTCCCATTCAGTCACCGGAGTATCAGCTCTTTTTTTTTTTTTCTTTTTCTTTTGTTTTTTGGCATAGAGCTCATGTTCAAATAGGAGCCATGACTGAACTGCTTTTTAAAAGTCTATCTGTAAACTGATTAAAACTACAATAATGCATAAAAAAAACATTAAATAATATAGTAGGAAAATAAATATAATCCCAACAAGGCTTTTTTAAAATAGTCATTCTCCATCTAGACACTGGAAACCAGCGTGTATGTTACATTATTCACCTCAGAGATTGACGATCATCAGTCCAAGACAATGGCTGCCTTCAGTCTCATCGGTGAACGTGCTAATCAGCTGCTGCACATACACGACTGCTTCACACTCAGTTAAGAACATGGATACAGATTCAACTAAACATGGTCCCACATATACTGTAGAGCTCAACAGTCTTATGCATTACAAGTGTCTGGATACAAGATATGCAAAATGGACTTTTTCTGATGGATAGACTTGGCCATGTCCTGAACAATCCTTATGTGCAGGATTATGATTTGTAATACACGACCACGGCTACATCTAGCATCAGAAAAAAACAAACAATTATAAGTGCTATAGCTATACACTATTTTGGTATTTCATGAATAGCATTCAGGGCAGTTTGAAGTTTTTTGGTCAGTTTAAGATAACCTCTCAAAGGTTATCATGAAACCTCTACAGACCTCACTCCTTATGAGCACTCTCTTTTAGAGGGCTAGCTATGGCTGTCTAAGATAACTTAGTATACAGTACATTTAAGTATTATGTTAGTGTCAGAAAATAGATATGAAACTCATTTCCACATCTCATGCTCACAATTTGACTGGTCTCATCACTGAAATATTAGATACATCTACCATTAATTTCCTTTCCTATCAATGAACGAATAATCATCTACTAATGTCTATCAATGAACAAATGTCTTTTAAAGTATGGAGGCATAAACAATTATGGCTGTCTTTTTTTCTTATCTGAAAGACGACTTAAGGATTCATCTTTGTTGCACAACTGCAACAGCCACATGTTTGACACTATCTGTGAGTGGACACGTCTGAAAATAGTCGATGGAGGGGATCTCTCACTCTAAGTGTAGGATATACAATATAACAACAATCAAACTCTGATAACTCTATGAGCATTCCCTAGTGGTGCATATTTCTGTAACTTCCAGCCTAGTGGAGGAATGGATTTGTCACCCCTAGGGAATAGAGGAGCTTGCGTTTTCATGGTGTCTGAGGAGTGTGTGGAGTTTCTGAATCTGAGTGGAAGTTAGGAGCTGTCACTGGCAGAGCGTTTTTTGCCAAAATGACTGGCAGAGTCTCTGTTCCGCAGATTAGGCTGGATCTTGTACATATGGGGACCCATGGACCAGCGCCAGCTCCCACGGCCCTCCACTCCAGTTGGGATGGCGGCAGCTGCAGCCACAGCAGTGGATGGGCAGGGCTTGCTCTGCAGCAGCTGAATAAGCATAGTCATTTCTGGGCCCAGCCGCGACACCATGCTGGTCCTAACGCGGTCCACCGTGTCCTCATCACAGTCCATCAGGCTCTGTAGCAGCTTACCATAAAACCTAGACAAAGTGAAGAATTGCAGATTATTTTTTAATATCTCACACATCAAAATGCCCAGCATGTAACTGCAACAACACATTCTTATTAAACCCTTTAGTGGTTCAATTCCTACATATCTGTATACATATTTGCTCTACAGTCTGATGTCATCCATATGGGTGTTCCCATCTCTGGTCCAGTCAATAGTGAGCCTCATGCTCCACCCTCCTTCCCCTTTGTATCCACTCCCTAACTGCAATCCTACATGTATTACCACAACAATAGAAACAAAACAGACACACTTGATATTCCTGTTTGATTTTCTTTCAGTGAATAAAAGAATGTATGGAAACCAAAACACAGGAATCAATACAAATTTAGTCATTTGTTATTATACATAATCTGGGGACAAAGGGCCAAGTTATGTGTATTTATAACACTAACAGAACTGTGTTTCCATTTCAGGATGGTCCAAACATGTCTTGAATTGTTCAGTGTAACTTGTTTTTCAGTCTAATCTGTGGTGAGTTCTCTGTTATGACATTCGGTCCATAACACCTTTGGGCTAACTGTGTGGCTCTCTACTACTACATTAAAAGTCTTGTTGAACTTCTTCTGCAAGGTGTACAATACAAAGACTCACCTATTGGGGAAGTGACTTGGTAGCTGTGCCACTTCACCAATAGCATCTGGATTAGATCGTGCAACAGTGCAGATATCCAGTTTGCTGTAACACTCCTCTTGGACTTCAGATATCATTCTTTGGAAGGTGGAGCAGCGGCGAATGGTGGGGAATGCCTTCGAGGTGATGCCATTGGCAATGCACTTAAGGCTCTCCTTCACAAATGCTTTACCCTGTAAAACAACAGCAGCACTTCACACATTCTTACCCCGACAGTTACACCCATTAAATCCTACACAGCTCATGTGCACATACAAATAAAGGAATAAGCAAGTAGGCTTCTGAAGTGTACAACGATACCTGAGTGTCAAATTTAGCAGCACTGTATAGGAAGGACTTGCAGATGTCATGCATGCCATCTGTGTCACAAGTTGAGTTTTCCAGGCAGGCGAAGGCTCCGCAGCCAACTTGGAGGGCACTGTTGAGACAGCGTGCCACATCTGCTGTGGGCACAGAGAATGAACCATCAGCAGGGGAGCCAACAGTGGGTTCACTGGGAATCACTGCACACTCACTGAGCTCATTACACAAGAGTTGCCAGGTTTTCAGCTAAAAAATGAGGTGAACAAAAGAGGATTTTCATACTCTGCTGATTCACAAAAGACATACAGTCACTCGGGGCAAATAGTGACTTGACTGGAGATTGGACACCTTACAACTTTGAGAGTCTCAGACACTATTTGGCACTGGAGCACTTTTCTCTTGGCAGGGACCTATATTCCACTGTTTGGTTCTTTTCAGCAGAGCTTGGATGAACAGCACCAGAAATACCAAAGAGTTTCCTGAAAATTGTTGGCATGCCTGCAGACACACATAAACATGCACTTGTATGCCTGGCACACACACTCACACAAATGTGCCACCAGTATCTGTCTTCAATTATTTTATACAAGCTGTATTTGTCAAGATGAATATGAGGAGTCTGGCTTCAGACCCCTTTGATAAACTGAACTATTAACTAAGCATGATACCATCCAAATGATTAGCCATAAATGATCCTGTGCTAACATATAATATGTTATTTATACAATGAAACACACATGTAAGGCTGTCACTTGGCTGGCATTGTAATTAGGATGATTAACCCACTAAGAACTCTGATCCCTGCTTTACACACACAACGTAATGTCCCTAAATAAATAAATAAATAACAACTACAAAACAGCTACTTTACAAAGGCATGTAGTCTTTCAGTCTATTTGCCAAACATTGATCTTCTTGGCCATAAGGGACAGAGCTCTAAATCCTTGCAAGCGACTTGTAATTTTGCACCAAGACAGAGCTATAAAACATAATCTGTAAATCAGTGTATCCAGATAGTTGGCTTTCCTTATTCTTCATCCAAGAAACCACTGAGATGGCAAACAGCCTGACTCAAATCCTTTGTAATAACCATTAAGAAATGTCATAGAGGAGCCTAAGCCGACTTGGCAGACTCTGAATCTGGGGCCCCATGTTGACCTGCACAATAAGATAAAGTCCTCCTGCCATCAGGGAAGAAACATTGCTCTTAAAATACAGAGTGAGCTGCAAATCTTATGATGATGAAGCAATTCCTGCAGAACAGAATCAGCATCCCTGTTACCCTCTGCCTATTATCACTGGGGCGTACCTTTGTGTTAAAAAGGAAAAGTCACCATGTGAATGAAGCCCTGCAGATTGGTGATTTGCAGAGGCATTTCTTTTTTGTTCTTACACTGGGTAATGACTCAGACCTTGCACTGTGATTTTTTTCTGATGAATAAAGACTGTCAACTAATAGGTTTGGATTGGTTTGTCATAATGCACAGCCCCTGTGATAATTATTTTTTTCCTTTTTTTTCTCTAAAGCATGCTGAGGAAAAAAAGGTACAATGGTGTAGCCTACTTCTTTCTCTGACAGAGTACACATTCAAGCGATAGGTGCTTTATGTTTAAACCCACTAAGTCCACTCTAATGCTGAATAGTTGGACCTATGTAGCAGCCAAAAGCATGAGAAAGAGCCCATGAGCATGACACAGCCTGCACCTCAGGTGTCAGCATCAGGCTCCATGCTCATCTGTTGCCGGCAGGACACCGGCAAAACCAAAGCGTTAATCCCGCAGCGAATCAAGGCGTTCGTTTAGACAGAAAAGGCTGCATAGGCCAAAAAAAAAAAAAAAAATTATGAGAAAAAACCTCCAGAGTGAGCGAGCAAGGTAAGGCTTTAAATTGTAGGAATCGTGTTTAAAACAAGCAGGCAGTGCACTCTGAAATATGCAGATGGAGGCAGCGTGGTACTTACAAGGGCTATTGGCAGAAAAGCGTGCTCTCCTGGGCGAATAAGACTCGTTTTGATCCAGTTCATATGCAGATGCGTTCAGCACCATCAGGAGAAAAAGTCCGGTCCTCAAAGGCATCGTCCTTTCAACACAGATAATAGAACTAAATGTAAAGAGATGTCTCCTGCTCTGTGTGTAATTCATAAGAATACCGCTCCAAAAGCTTCTCCTGTGCCGAAACAGGATTGATGTAGGCTAGAACAAGTGGGGTTGCCAGAAATTTCTCTACACTGGACTCCTCACTATCCTTTTGACTTGCATGACAGATAGCACCGATGTCAAGTCTGCATGGGTTTATATGGGAGCGCTGAACATTACGAGTTCTGCGTTTGGACCAATCACAGAGCAGCATTTCAGACCGTGCTCCTTGTCTTTTCCACTACTAATTGATCAAATCGTTTAACACAGACAGACATTGTTAATATTACAGCTCACAATCAAAGTTGAAGGCATTATTTTTTATGTTATATTAATCCTAACAACGCAAAATCTTTTTTTTTCCTACTGTACTTTAATGCCCCTTATGTTACAGACTCCTCTTAAATGCCACTTTTTTTTGTTTGTTGGATTTGATGAGGAAAAACTTCATGCAGGATCAAGCATGTGAGGATAAAATAAACTAAAATAATGCTCCCAAAGGTGGAGACAGAATCCAAAGCAATATTGACAGGTTTCAATTTTGATTTCAGTTTATTGAGATGTATCTGTTTTTAAAGGAGGTCCTATAATATAAAACCTACAATTCATATATAAATATAACACAAAATCCCATACAGTCACATGTACAATACAGGATGCTCTACCTACCCTTGCCCTCTCCCCTAGTTCCCCAGATTTCAAAGATGCAGCTTCTCAAACTAATTTGCAAATAATAATCTGCAAAGTGTAAATGCTGCGGTCATTCACTTGGAAGACTGACAACACTAATAGTCAAAATAAACAAATTTAAGCCCCTCTCCACACAGTGCAGCTTGTATTTTAGTCAAATTAACAGAGCTAAAGCCCGCTGTCCAAATATCAACCCAGAATATTCAAATGTTACTTCTATATTATCACTATGGCATTTTCCTGAATCGTGTTTAATGATGACAACATTGTTGCTTTAACTTAGTGAATCTGCTCAACACAGAGATAAACTACCTGCACTGTTGACATAAAGTGTGGATGATGATTGCTGTTGACCTAATTCTTTATTCTTCCCTTCTTCAGACTGTGTAATGTTGGCTCAGATTCCTCCAACTTGCAGCTGCACGTGTCGACGTACGGAGGATGATGTGTAAACTATTATCATGGAGGCCTCACCACTCTGCCCAGTGCAACACTCAACAATTAACAACACAGTGAGTCGACCGAACTGTCTTAATAAGAGGGTTGAAGAAAAGGAAATGTTTATCAGTGATCTGTGAAGGAATAAGATGTATGATATTTGACTAATGTTCTGTTATAGACTCCTTTTCCCTGTGGAAAGCAGAGAGCGCTGTGTCCTGGCTTTCTTTGCCAATCATTGTGCTAAACCCTAATTTCTCCCAGAGTGTTGTCAGGAGTTGGGCATGATGTCAAGCTGTTGGCACCTTATCTCTGCTTGGGAATCCAAATATGGGTCCCTGCCAAACTGCACCAGTAGCCTTTGTAATGAAAAGATAATATGAATGTAACAGCCTAATGAATGAGCTTTTATCTACTGTCACAATCAATCTTTATCAACATCCTGCTCTATAAAGGCCACAAGTTACACACCATATGTGTGACTTTTGAAGATTTCAGGCTGCACAAACATGATCTAAACCACAGGTGTCAAACATGCGGCCCGGGGGCCAAATCCGGCCCGCCAAAGGGTCCAATCCGGCCCGCAGAGTAAATTTGTGAAATGCAAAAATTACATTGAAGATATTAACAATCAGTGATGTCAAAATCATTTTAATGCAGGTTCCACATACAGACACATGCAGTCCAGTTAGATTCAAAATGGGTCAGACCAGTAAAATATCATAATAACCTATAAATAATGACAACCCCAAATTCTCTTTGCTTTTTTGCTGTAAAAAAGTAAAATTACATGAAAATGTTTACATTACCAAACTATGCTTTTACCAAAAACATGAATAACCTGAACAAATATGAACAAACGGAAATGTCTTAAGAAAAGTAAATGCAATTTTACCAATATTCTGCCTGTTACTAAATGTTTTATGCGATTGTAATGTGCATGTGTAAATGATAAACTGATAAACTGAGACATAATATTGTTAAAACTGCAATTGTTTTTCTTAAGCCAATTCAAGTTGTTCATGTTATTCAGATTTTTAAGGAAACTTTGTGGATGTAAACTTGAACATAATATAATTTTACTTTTTTCACTGTTATTATTTTACCTGTCCGGCCCACTTGAGTTGAAATTGGGCTGAATGTGGCCCCTGAAATAAAATGACTTTGACACCCCTGATCTAAACAGTGATAACTCTTGTGATTTAACCCTCTATTTAGGAAAAGTATGTCCAAACTAGTGCCTTGACCCATGGGGATCCACAGGTTCTAAATGTGGTAGTTTTTATGCTGTTGTGTATCTGCGCATGCTGTACCACATTAGTCCAGCAGTCACCGCCAAAGCGTTCTGGGTATAGCTACGTGATTGTAAAGCTACTGTATTCCAAAATTACTAATATCTCTCAAAATATTGGTCCTATCACCCTGCTGTTTTTGCTAGTCTGTTCCTTGACCAAAAATACACAAGTATGACAAACTGCAGCAGTCAGCTCTTTCCGGATTTTATGTGACTCCGTAATGAATGAGCTTTTATCTGCTGTCACAATCAATCTTTATCAACATCCTGCTCTATGAAGGCTGCAAGTTATACACCATATGTGTGACTTTTGAAGATTTCAGGCTGCACAAACACGATCTGAACAGTGATAACTCTTGTGATTTAACCCCTATTTAGGAAAAGTATGTCCAAACTAGCGTGTTGACCCATGGGGATCCACAGGTTCTAAATGTGGTAGTGTTTATGCTGTTGTGTATTCGTGCATGCTGTTCCGCATTTGTCCAGCAGTCACCGCCAAAGCGTTCTGGGTATAGCTACGTGATTATAAGGCTATTGTATTCCAAAATTACTAATATCTCCCAAAATTTTGGTCCTATCAACCTGCCATTTTCACTAGTCTGTTCCTTGACCAAAAATACACAAGTATGCCAAACTGCAGCAGTCAGCTCTTTCCGGATTTTATGTGAATCCCAAGACACACATGCACACACATAGAGGCCACCATTATATATACAGATTTGACTGATTTTCTTGCATAAATTAGAAGCAGTTACTTAAACTTAGACTGCAGATCAGTCTAGATTCTTAGATTATGTCGACCATGCTGAATTCCACCATGATGGGAATATTTTCAAATAAACTTATATATGAGATAAATCAGTTCCCTGGCTCCTAAAACATTCTCCCAGGATTTCGATTGAGGATTCCATCATCAGTTGTTTACAGTTACTTGTGGTACAGTGGATGTGATTTTAGTGTCAATACTATCATCATCATCGGTCATGAGAAGTAACAATGAGATTAAATAACAAATCTGAAGACATTATGATGCAGACTGAGGTCAGGAACGCCTATCAAGTATGGTAGACTTAGAAATGAAAATATGTTCTCAGTTCTGGATCATCTTCCATCATCTATCATCTTCTGATAGATTTTGTCATATAGCATTTTTTTCAGAGCAATAACCACCTTAATTTCTAAAAAAAAAAAAAAAAAAATCATGAAAATTTCTCAAAAATGGCAAAGAATTATCTTGAAAATTTTAGAATCCAGATGCTTATCATCTCCTCTTAGGACAAACATATGGAACAGACCTACCTTGTGTATAATTTTCAAGCTGAAATGCGATGTAGTTTTTCAGAAACAGATGCAGATGTACATACTTATATACATTTACACAGACAGACAGATGTATAGATATTAAAAAAAAAGCCAAAGCTTTGATTAAGTCCGTTGTGAGACAAAAGTCAGTGTTGATCCTGAGGTGAACTGTAGCTGTTCCTGTGTAGTATTTAGCATTATTTTATTTTGTCTGCAAATAACATTGTACAACAATGAAATCAACTGGACCCTATTAATGACACCCAGTTTTTAGTCATGAAAAGAGAATAAAAATGAATTTTTCATATCAATTCAAATGAAATAGAGACATATCTTCATTATATTGTCATTGATGTGCTGCTCAAATAAGAGAGAAGAACAGAATGGTGATGTTACATGTCTTTGGTACTAATAAATTAATACTTTGTGGTACACATTTTAGACCGGTTAAGGTAATCACTTGAGTTTTAGCTTTGACGTCCACATTTAATTGTGTTTTGTTGACACTATATTAGTCTAACTCAGTCTATTTTGCACTCTGTTTAAGAGACACCTTTCTAATACCCAGATAAAATGATTTAAGTCCAATGTGATTTTGTGTTTTAACATTGTATTTCATTGTGAAGGGCTTTCTAGAGTGGTGTTTGGTTCTCTTCTGTGTAGAAGACAGTATGTCAGAGAGTTTATTGGTTATGTCAGCACTCCCTAAATCCTAAGGAAAACAACACTGCTAACAATGTAAGATTTGAGTCAGATGTTGAGCTGATATTCATGCTTTCCATGAATATGGTGCTGGTCTTGCATTTATTGTTTCCCTGTGTTTTTCACCCAGGCGGTGGAGGGGGTTTGGTTCGGTGTGTCTCAGCTCAAAGTATGGATGCGAACTGAGAGTTTATTCATGAGTTTGAAAGTCGGTCTCGTCCTTGTTAGCACATCACTTCAGACTCTTCCTTTTTGGAGTGTAGCCATGCCACAAACACATTTGAGAAGACCACTTGCGTGTCCTTTGGGGGAAAGGATAATGAATTCCTTTGTCAGGTAGAAAAAGGTGATTCACCTTGTTTTCAGAAATATAACAGACAACACTGGCATGCTGGAAATAGAGGGAAGAGTTCACTGAAAGGACAAATCAGCTACAGAGGATGGACATACAGTATAACAGTCTGCTGCTACGTGAGCGTTTTGCATTCATTTCCATTGAGTTGGATGAACTGATTTTCTGATTAGAGGTCACTTTGCATCTAAGTTGAATTTTGCCCCAGGCTTATTGCTGTTTGCCTGACAGCAACTTCCTCTATAATTATAAGATTATGAGCTTATTCATTATGAGCAAGAGATTTGACATTAGTCTAATAAATGGCAAGTTGATCTTTTATCAAGCACAATTATTATGATTGTGATCATGTCTACTCTTAACTTTCCAACTAGTTTATGTAACTGATTGCATAAAACCCTTTTAAGATCACATAAAGGACAGTGTTAGTCTGCATGTGTCCACTAGAGGGACTTTTCTCTTATGATATTATACATGAGTCATTGAAGTACCACTTACAGGATACCTGATGTTCCTGAGGTAATGACATGATGGAGCTAATTTTGCTTTGTTAACATATGAATTGCATCTTCTATTTTGGTAATAATTGATGTCTTCTGACGTGTGATATTTGATAAGGAGGGAAAATGCACCTTGTTTCCCAGTGGCAGATACTTGTCATGTTCATTTGAGAGGAACATCCATTTTTTTCTGAGGAGGCATCAACAGAAGGATTGTGGGTCACAGCTCTGCACAGTCATGACAGACAAAACCAGGATCTCTTCATTAGACACAGAGCCAACCACTGCTATTATCCACAACAAAACAAGTGTAATGAGAAACATATTCACATCGCTTTTGGTTTTTTACACTAATGACACAAAACCATGTATAAAGCTCTAATATCCCTCTGTCCTTCTAGGAAACTGGGATTTCTATCAGTAAAATACTTTATTGTCATATAACTAAAGGAGCGTTTAATCTGTCTGTTAGTTTTTTTAAGACAGTAAATTAAATTCTTATCCTTAGAGATATCTGAATGAATGGGGTTCTTCCTCAAACAGATGTCTGCATGACTTGAACATAACGCAAAAACTCAGGGGAGCTCCATTCCTGAATGTGTATCCAATATGAGTAACAGAGCAGGGCTATACATCTGGAGGCTGGAATGAAAATACACTGCCGCTCTGCAGCATGAAACATGAGGACCAAAACATTACATATAGAGATAATTGCTACAAATGTTTTCACGTTTTCCAAGTACTGGCGTTACATGGTGTGAGATGTACTTTAGGTCTGTTGCATAAAGGACAAAGCTGTGAAGGGAATAAGAATCAAGATAGTACATGCATACAGACATGATTGCACAATATGGATGAAATGTGAGAAAAGACCAATGAAAAGTGTGTCTTTATATGCAGCAAAAGACCTTTCTGATTTTACATTTTTAAACTAAAGACAAGAACAAGTAAATGTTGTTGTAAGAAAAATAAAAATATTGGGTTAGAGCTGCTGACCTTTGACATTATTCACTGATGGAAATAGTTGGTCATCCAGTGAGCTTTACAGTTTTTTACTTTTGGAATAAATAAAAAGAGAGAGAGAGAGAGAGAGAGAGAGAGAGAGAGAGAGAGAGAGAGAGAGAGAGAGAGAGAGAGAGAGAGAGAGAGAGAGAGAGAGAAGTGGATCCAGTGCAGAGGTGTCAAAATCTGCAGTAACCTTAATGTCCACTGGGGGCTGATTCCAAATGTGAGTCAATCCTTATTGAACTTCATGCTAAAATGGATGAAGTTATGTTTACACCCTTGTTAAAGGTTTTGGCCTCCATCGTTCATTTCCTCTGCCATTGCAACTGTACAGTGGTGAATTTATCTATAACCAACATATTTAGATTATCCAAAGCCAAAAAGTTATGCATAAATGAGGAAGTAGCAGCTGTGATTTGCAGGTGAGTCTGTCAGTGTTTTGCTGTTTGGGCTTTAACTGTATATCTAACTGAGTTTCTCCATTAGTATACATACATACAGTGCACTGTATACATAACATACTTGTTTACTCAGTGCACAAGTTAGTGTGGTCACAGTTCAAACCAGGAATCATGCACTTACCATGTGCTGCAGTGTTCTTCTTTGCTGCCTTTTAATGGTTAAACAGCGATGCATTTCCACCCACTAGAATATCTACCATTATACTTACACTTTCTGTTCATTATCATCTGTGTTATTCACTAACTTCTTCTTGTATTATGGTGTATTATTTCATTTTATCTTTTTTAATAATCTTGATTTAATTTAAATGATCTTACATTAAACTGTGAAGATGGTGGTCATTGTCGCTGACAAGTGTCCAGCATTCCAAAATATAGTTGAACGTACATAATTTGGGACACAGTGTTTGAATGGCAGCAGTAACTGAGCTGCCAACTTCAACATTCAGAGGTCCTGTTCTCTGACAGGCAGCTCTGTCCATGTTGTCGTAGGAGTTACACTAACAAAGCCGTCTGAGGATTCTGTCATGGAGTTCACCTCTACTTAATTGTAATAACTTAGCTGATGTTAACATTCATTTGTATCAGATTTTATGGTCTGTTTACTGGCCTGCTAATTAGTTTAGGTAGCCATAATCAGAGTAAGAAGCTGAATTCGATTGTGTTTATTATTACCAGTGTTGAGGAAGCTACTTTGCGAGCGTAGCTTGTAAAACTACAAGTAGTTCATCATGGCAGTAGTTCAAACAAACTACATTTCTACCGCTGGAGAAACATAGTTTGTAAAACTACAGCTAGAAAAAGTAGTTTTAGCAACTACTTTTTATTTTCAGCCTTACATTGAGAATGTACATGTGATGTACATGAAACAAAATATGGCCATGGTTGGAGTGGCATGTTGCTATTGGGGGTGGTGCTGGCAGGAGGGTTGTCCATGGTGGTGACGACGACACAACGTTAGTAATGATCGCATATCTGTGAAGCATTTGAATGCTGCCAGGATAAACCAATCAGAGGCAGCGTTAGCTGTCATGTCATGGCATGATCATGTCAGAAATAGGGACTGTCTTGTGTTCAATGGTGAAATACAATTTATATTACAAAATTAAATTGAAATAAAAAAACAAACAAAACTTAATTTTATGTTGTTGCCCAAAATTGTAGTTTGCAAATTGAGTAGTTAAACTACAAAAAATTACCCAAAAAGTATTTGAACTACTTGAAAAAATATGAATGTAGTTTAACTACCAGCAAGTTACAGAAAAATGTAGTTTAACTACGTAGTTCAACTACATGTCGTTTAAGTCTCCCCAAGGCTAACTATTACACTGTTAGAATCTGGATCTACAGTAACAAGGACAGAATCTAATCCAAGATAAACGTGAACGATGCTCAACTTTTGTGAGGGCTACCTTTTCAACTTCCCCACACAGACCCCATGGGTGTGCTCTGTGTTTTCAGTACATTGCAGTTACATCTCTTGGTCCTCTCTTTCTCCATGCAGTGCTTCAAGTAAACCAACATAGTGACAGCCATGATGATTATCTGTTCATAAACCAACTGGTGATGTCATGGAGGGGTCGTCCACTATTTAACCACCTGAAAATAAGAATACTTCTGTTGTCATCTTAGAATGAGCTGTCTATACCTACACAGATGATGGGTCTCCTCTATGGAGTCAGTCATGCTTCTACAGTAGGTGAGAACTGAAAGTGAATTATGATAAACTACACTCTGGCTCTGTAATAATGGCTATACATAGCCTCTGTAGGGACCAATGAGACCAGTGGTATATTAAACAGGCTGCAACTTCTACATGTTGAAATATTTTTTTCTCTGCAACAATTATAGATATAAAATTTCCCATAATGCACCACTCATGTTTACATTCAATCATATCCTGTCTTCACTTTGTTCACTTTACACACCTTATTCATACATGTTATTTATTGTACATAGTTGTTGTTATTATTATATATCATATTATTATTATTATTATTTTTTTTTTTTAACTTTATTTTCTTAGATTTCTTGGGCTGTGTAAAACAATAATGCTGGGGACAAACTGACTGAATTGAACTGAACTGAATTGAATGAATTGAATTGAATTGAACTGAATTGGATTGCAACACAGTGGTGCAGTGTATAGCACTGTTGCCTCATAGCAAGAAGGTCCTGGGTTCAAATCCAACATCAGCTGATGGGGCGGACCTTTCTTTGTGGAGTTGGCATGTTCTTCCTGTGTTGGCATGGGTTCTCTCCAGGTACTCCAACTTCCTCCCACCATCCAAAGACATGCATTAGTAGGTTAATTGGTTAATCAAGAGTGGTGAGTCTGACAGTGTTCGTCTCTATATATCAGCCCTGCAGTGAACTAGTGACATGTCCAGGGTGTACCCCGCTTTCACCCATAGGTAGCTGGGATAGGCCCCAGGATCCCCCTGTGACCCTCTTGAGGATAAAGTGGTTTTGAACATAAATGAATAGAACTGAATTGAACCTATGAGTCAACCTAAAGCTGGAGCAGCTACTGCAGTGAACTGTTCATCCAAGTTAAAACATGTCAGACACGCAAAATAACCACAAGAGAAGCCATGGTGATTATCTACTGCACTGGCAGTGGTTTTACTGGAAAGATATGGTCCAAATGTGTGATTTGTTTAAACAGCCTGAGCACCGGTAAAGTAGAACTCTCTTCTTGCAGCATTTTGATTTACACTGTTTACTTTCTGTCATCACTGGGGAGCATGCAGGACTTTTAGCCCATCCTGTGGTTGCAGCATCAGGGAGGTTTAGTGTGTTCACATGCAAGTACCTGTCCTCTTGAAGTGCACATGAGCAAAACATTGGAACTGTCATCTTCAGCTTGTTCTACAGTTGTTTTCAACATCGAAAAGGATCTGTGTTTCCTGAGGGACTTCAACAAAAAAAGGGCACTTTTGTCTGCACACTGTATGTTTTGTACACACGTTTTCTGTTGCAGGCAGCAAAATCTGACTAAAACATTTCAATGGAATGCTTTGAGAATAATATGGTGTCAATAAATGTTGTCCACATATGTGGGAGACATTTTGGTGAAGACATTTGTTACACATTAATTCATCCAACTCATACTATTTCCATAAAGACACAGCTTCAAGTTACTAACTGTGCTTTATCATTGGAAGAGCCTTAAACTTCCTTTTAAAGTACTGGTGCTTAGTGAATAAAGACAATTATGCTGTCATAACAGAAATGTAACATGAAATTAAAACAAAATGCACAGGTTCCTAATGACTAAGTATTTATTTAGGGGATATATAGTAAACAATAGTTTACTGTTTTGTAGTTAAACCCCTGTAAAACCCCTGAAAAATTGATTCTGAAATTAAATGAACCATTATTACTCATCAATCAGTAATTTCCCTGAATTAATCTTTTTATTTATCCATATTAATTGCCCAACAATACAATATTTACTGGGAGAATGTGCAGTAGCTAGAGGATAAAAATGTTTGTGTGTATTTTCTCTTTTTCAACAGCAGTAAGGAATCGATTTCTATATATATCCGAACACACCATAGATTGAAGACAGATGGACACCTTTACAACTCTGGCATTATCAGGAGAAGATGTAGAGAAACATCGCTACACAAAAGTCTCTGTCCTGCCAGTGACATCTGGAATGTGTACTTGAAGAACCCTGTAAAATATGAAGAGCACATTTTAAGATTTGCAATTTAGCAGTGATTTATTCTTTGTGTCAGAACGTTAACTTTAATGCCATGGGTCTTCAGTTTGACATTATGATTGTGAATCAGTCCAATCTTTGCAGAGTGTGTTGCAGCCAAAGTTATTTAATGAAAACTAGCTGAGTACCATGTGTAACTGCCAAATGTTACCATACAGTTTTGTTTTATTTATATATTTTTAATGTATTTGGCAGGAGCTATATATATATATATATATATATATATATATATATATATATATATATATATATATATATATATATATATATTTATATATATATATAAACAAATGGTGAGAGTTAAAAGAACAACAATAAACAAACGATAAACAAAGTGATGCCAGGATGTTACTCAATGTTCACAGATTTGTCTTTGTTTAGGTCATAGTTTATTGAAACCTTTTAAAGTTAATGTTAATGTCACTTTATGTTTTACGTCGGATCCAAGTTTTTCAGCCGATCTTTAAATGAAAAAGAGAGTCAGGGTGCAGGTTTTTTTTTTTTTTTTTTTTTTTGCACTAACTGCCTCCTTTGTGGTATGTGACTGAATATTTCTGGTAGAAAGAAGGATCTGCTTCAAATTCACTTTTCCTCAAACGTCTTGTTTTCTAAACAGACATATTTTTTAGCTGTTTGATTGATGAGACACATGTTCTGTAGTACCATAACCCTTACAAACTAAAACAATTTTTTTGGAGACTTCCAAATGAATGTTTTCTCTACAAGTGATTTACCACCATTTACTATAATATTATCCACTGAAATGTGCAATTCTCAGTGAAAATCACTCATTTTCCCATTTTTAATTTATTGACCATGTAGATATTCATAGTGTAGTCTTGTTGGTGATACTCTAAATGTATTTTTTGTTGAAAAGAAAGAGTTGTGAATTAGTTAAATGCTCTATACTCTTTGTGCAGAGTATCAGCATGTGTAAGTCCACTATGTTTCACTGTATTTTCCCTAATAAATAAATAAATAAATAAATAAACTAGTGGTGCCAGGCACAACAAACCCTGCCCCTCGCACGTATTGCAGCTTATTTTGGCATCGATTCAGCTGATGTCATCATGTCTATGCATGTGATGCCAGCATATCAATTGCCTCTATATATGTGCCAAGTTTGAAGTAAATTGAAACAAAATTGATATTTTTATAGACATTTGAAATTTCAGGCATTAGAAGTAAATGGGAGAAAAAAAAAAGATTTTAAAAAATCATAAAAAAAATTGAACTTTGACCCACTTTTCCAAAATGTAGCCACATCTATTCTGGGTCACTGGCAATCTGCAAACCTAATTTGGTATGAATTCAACCAATAGTTTTGCTGCTGGAGTGTTAACAATGAAACAAAGAAAGAAAGAAACAAACAAACCAAAAACAATACTCCCTGACTTCCCTTCAGGGGGCAGGGTAATAAATGAATGAATGAATGAATGAATGAATATCAAACTACATGGATTTTATTGGTTAATCATTGCTACAGAAGATGCCAGTGTTCCCTTGTCCACATCGGAGCCTCTGAATGTCCATAAAGACAAATTTAATGTTGTTGAAAAGCTGAGAACCTGCACTTTACCTGGAGTATTTACATGCAGTGATAGGATTAGTGGTTGGAAAGTTGTTAAACTTTTTAGACCAGTAGATGAGTTTGGTCAGCAGCTGTTTAAAGGGATTCTCCTCTCGAGATTGATTTATAATAAATAGTGTAACTGTCCTCCTCACTCCGCTGCATAAGCACACACATACGTGCACACACTAAACAAAACCACAGTGGCTGTACGTAAGCAGAAGTCCGTCTGTATTCAGCATGCAGTAGTACCTAGGCTGTGTTTCCTTCACTCAGCCATCTGGTTTCAGTTCAGACCCATCTGGATCTGTCTCCAGCCCAGGCATCTCAGGAATACATTTTGGAGGGGTGCCCACATCCGTTCACACAGACAAGTGTTTTCAATTACTCAATTTTAAATGTCTCTAAAACCCAAGTGATTGAGCTTTTTTCGGCAGCAGTGGTGGTAAACACTGCTTTAAAAGAACTCCTTCAAAGGGAGATGGCTGACCAGTTCATCAGACATCCACTGCGTTACACCATGGTGACTGGCAGCCCTATGACACCGCTATAACTCCACAGCTACATACACCTCTGGATCCCAGCACATACTCATTTGCAGATTTCAGCTCGCTGGATCAGCTACCGCAAATTCTTCACCAACATGAAGCAGAGAAGCAATGAGAACCATGCAAAGAGCTCATCTCTTATTACAAGTGACAGGACTATTCCACAAGTTCCCACACCAAAAGGAACAAGTTAGCTTTATGTGTAGTTGAGGTTTGCATCATGAAAAACAGAAGGCGTTTTAGGTATATGGCAATTTATCACATTTATACAGGGCATGGGATCACACTAAATCATGAGGCTTTTTAAGAAGTATACTGCATAGTACCACATGCTAAATCTGCTCAAATAATACAACTCAAAAACTGGATTGAATATGTTTTGAATTCTTGATCTTGTACACTACAAACATTTTAATAGTGTTATTTTTTCATACTGTTGGACACATTTGTTTTGATCTTTCTTTCCCAAACTAAGGGTTAGGACCTAAAATGACAACTGTTTCTGTCTGATGACCAGCTGGCAAGTAAAAACATGCAAGCAATATGAATTCAATTTGGCAATTATTGTTTTGACAGCATCAAAGTCAGGCAGTCGTGTGTTTGCCTGTGTACGTTGTCATTTGATGGCATTTGAAATGATTGCTGATGGTATTTTGCCAATTACATATGAAAGTATGAAAAAATTCATGGAAAGGAATGCTTCTCGGACCAAAAAAGAGTTTGTTCGAAGTCCTCTTTGGAAAAAGGGATTCAAAAAGTAGATATCAAACTGGAGGAAAAATTCAAGGCAATCTCTTTAAACATTAAAATGCCTTTATTCACATGGCACAGTCATATTTAGACCCAAAAAACACTTCAACGTGTTTCGGCTTCAAGCCTTCATCAGGAAGTCAAACAGGAGCAACTTGTTTCTTGTTTTAAAGACTTTACACTGTTTTGATCTTAATTTAACAGAGATATGTTCATTTTGCACCGTTTTTTATCCACGTACAGGGTGGGGAAGCAAAATCTACAATATTTTGAGGCAGGAATTGAAAGACAGTGTATGACCAATCAGTTTATTGAAAGTCATGAGAATTTATTTGCCACAACAAAATTTACATAATAGAAAATGTTTTTATTCTATGTGTCCTCCTTCTTTCTCAATAACTGCCTTCACACGCTTCCTGAAACTTGCGCAAGTGTTCCTCAAACATTCAGGTGACAACTTCTCCCATTCTTCTTTAATAGTATCTTCCAGACTTTCTCGTAATAGTTTTGCTCATAGTCATTCTCTTCTTTACATTATAAACAGTCTTTATGGACACTCCAACTATTTTTGAAATCTCCTTTGGTGTGACGAGTGCATTCAGCAAATCACACACTCTTTGACGTTTGCTTTCCTGATTACTCATATGGGCAAAAGTTTCTGAAAAGGTATGGATAATAGTGTTAGGTATGAGTATGACATCAATATATGTTTGGTTTCAAAACAATTGACGTAGTGCCTGCTGAGAAAAAACAACTAAATGTTCATTGTAAATTTTGCTTCCCCACCCTGTATATTTGTAAATATTTGTATTTGACCTGCAGTGACACCAGCTGCTGGCCGTTTACATGTGGACACCCTCTGCAGGCCATTACCTTCATGCCCAGTTGGTAAGTCCCTATTGGTCGATCCTACTATATTGGAACCAACACCTTTCCAGGCTCCTGTTTGACTTCCTGATGAAGACTTGAAGCTGAAAGGCGTTGAAATGTTTTTTGGGTCTAGATATGACCGTGCCATGTGACTAAAGGCATTTTAATGTTTAAAGAGTGTCTTGGATTTTTCTTCCAGTTTGATATCTACGTATGAAAGTATGTTCAAGAGTAATTAAAGCAACACAACGGACTTTTTCAGCCTTCAAACTATACTTTCAAGGTCATTTTGGTGGCACAACAACTCACACTAGGTTCAATTACACTTTGGTCATCACTCCAGAGTGTTTGTCTTGCCTGCACTGGCACTATGCAACTTCTGGGTTTGGGTCGGGACCCCTACACAAAAAGAACTACAACATTTTACTGCTTTATGGCATACGTCACTGATACGTCAGGTAATTGATGGGCACATGTGCACGCAGTGACCGGCAGTAAGGAGTTTGGCGTCCCGGCTTTTGAGCTTTTATGTTTGTTTTCAAGGAATAAAGGAGGTGAGCTCCAGGGGATGTTCGCTTCCAAAAGGATTTTAAGGACTGTTGTGTCATGGCTTTCACGGAGACATGGCTCACCGAACAGGGCCACAATTCCGATCTTGGCATTGATGGCTTCGGGACCCCCTTCTGACTGAACCACAATACTGAAGTAATGGGTAAAACAAAGGGACGTGGGGTAGGTCTGTATATTAATTAACAATATTGCAGCTCTGTTATTATCAGAGAATACGTTGGTACACCAGACTTGAACTTTTATCGGTGTCATTGCGCCTATTTTACCTGCCCTGGGAGTTCCCTGCTTCAGTTCTAGGGCGGCGCAAACCTCCCTAGAACTGAAAAAAACCCAAACGTTTAAAAAAAAAACAAAAAACAAAACAGCCTACCCCTTCAAAGTTTGCGAAGTTTCAGCAGGTAAGGAAAAGGTACATGAGCTTCACAACAGCAGGAGACTTAGAGGAATTAGTAACACATCTCAAGTTTCACTTGCACTTTGCAAAGGGAAATGCCAATTCTGCCTCCTGCACTATAGTTGATGTTGTACAGAGATTGCAGACTATCCCACCGGAGGCTCCGAAGTTTATAGTGGGTGATTTTAATCATGTTTCACTGAGGAAGACCCTAGTAAATTTCTATCAGTATGTCTCCTTTCTTACCTCAGGAAGTTTGCTGGCATCAACGGCTTGTCAACAAATGCACATGACAGATTTAGATTAGATTACAGAGATAGAGATTTTACAACTGTTACAGACAATACCATTTCTTGACTTTAGGGGGACCCCGCGAGCAAAAGTTCCATGGTGTTGCTTTAACATTGACTTGCTAGTTATAATGTATATGCTATCAAGTCATAAAACATTGCTGTATGTTTGTTTGTAGGCTAGGAATCACTCACTTTAATGGTATTTATGACACTTAAATTCACATTCTACTGCAGGTAAAACAGTGATCATGACAATTTCATTAATCACTATATTTGTGTCGATAACTGAATTTAGCACTACCGTTCTCATTTGGTACTTGAAAGCTGGTTTAAGGCACTTTCTCACCAGACTTTTGTGCTGTACAGGTGCAGCGGTGGACCGAAACACCTGCTCTTTGGTTTGACCTAAAGGGATGGTTCTGGCCCGGATCAAACCAAATCATGTTCTAGTTCATGTGCAGCATTAAATCACAAAGTATCATTAAGAAAAATAATAGGGGGTAAGAGAAGACAGAGGCAACTGAGGTGAACTAAGTATAACTATAAAATGAGATGCAGCACATGTAGATGAAAATGGCAGGATGCATTAGTCCACCACCAAAACTGCAGCGTCAAAGCAAAACTATCCAAACCAACTGTATCTCATTGTTAAGCTTTGGCATCATTTCCTGTTTCTGGGTCCGCTTCTGTTCATTCCTCTGTGTTCAATATGCTGCAGTAATGTGTCCATAAAACACATCCAGCTGTCATTCTATCATTTGCACGTCATGATGAAGAACAGAAGTAGTAGGTGACGTAAATAAATAAAGTTACAAGTCGTAAACAAATGAGTAAAAAAAGGTTTGCGCCACTGCATCTACCTAAGTGGATATTTATGGATTCCCCTGATATAGAATATGACTTATGAGGTTTTTCATATCCTCACTCTCTGTGTTTCATTGGTCAGTACTTTACCTGTGGCGTGTGGTTAACCCTTTATATGGCTCTGATTGAAATACTCTGAAAATCAACATTTCAACCTTAGTGTGTTATTGGCGGACATAATAAGACTTTATTACTTCTGTGAATTTTTTCAAAAGTTTTTATTGTTCTATAGAAAATCAAGTCAGTGAAGTTACCGTATTTGGTTCCTTACTCGTAAGTGGCAAAAATAAATAAATAAATAAAATTCAAGAAGTAAATATAAAAAATGCAAGAAAAACACATGAAAGGTGAAAGGAACATGTATTTTAGAACATTAGAGCGACACTATTAGAACATTAGAAAAACATAAGTACTGATCCAGACCCCTGTCCACATTATCCCTTTAACATCATTCCTTACATTAGTACCATTACTTCATGGTACCTAATAAACCAGGTACTCTCACTGTTCATGCAGAGGTGGACCTTACAGACCCTGTAGACCACATTGGACCTGAGATTGGTGACTCACTGTCCTCACTGGAGCTGGTGCTGTCCCTGTCTTGTAATGTGTGTGGAAATGACCAAAAATAGTCACTTGCCCGATAAAGGGTTGAAGGAAAGGTAAATAAAGTGCTGTTTTAAGTCAACAAGGCTTAGGTTACAGTAGAGCACAAATAGAAGTGATTTACTGCTGTAAATGGACCAGGACGCTACAGTATTTAAAACCATTCAAATCACAATCTACTGCAGTTAAAATACCGATCATGCAAAGTTCATTAATCACTGTATTTGAGTGGAATAAATAAATGTAGCCCTTTCTGAACCCTAAATGCTTTACTAAAAAAAGAACATACATGCTCTGGTGTTGTTGACTGTTTGGACCTGGATATGTTTTACAACCCCCTGACGTCAGATTTAACAATACAATACAGTGTAACAAAAAGCTGAACCTTGGCTCGGATTCTGGATCACACTTCCAGGTATGAAACAACCCTTTGATAGATAAAACAGGACAGGAACAAATGAGGGAAAGTTACTAAAAAGCAGCCAAACCAAAGGTCAAGCACAGCTGGTGTGCATCTTATCCAGTGGTATTTCTATCACTGACTGAGAACTGGCATTTCAGTTAGAGATGTGTGTGAGTGTTTTTGTGTGTGTGCATCACATCCTCACACATTAATCCATCCTGATGAATTCTGCTGTGTCAGAGTGATGCTTGTACCTGCATCTATTTTAAATTGTTACCAACAGCACATTTTAATGACTTCTATGACTAAACCAGCGGAGACCTTCCTCAGGATGCCCATAGGCATGTACTGGTACAGCTACAGTATTTCACATGGCTGTGTGATAAGGTCTATAGTGTAGCACTAATACATTGTCGCAGGCAGTGGCAGTTAATCCAAAGGAAATACTGCCCCTTTTTTCAATTTGCATGCTAATACCATTCCTGATTTAATCTCATATGAGCTGCACAGTGGTAGCCCTCATAAAAGTTCCCCATCAAGCATCTCGTCCCCATCGTTCACGTCTATCTTGCATTAGTACTGCAGCAGCTCTCTGCGTCCTGTTCTTTGTAAAACGCTGTAAGGCCTCCCTCAGACCAACAATAGCACTGCATCAAAAATGTAGCCCACTCACTCATTTCATTGAGAACAGTGAGTTATCAAGCAGGGAGGCACAAGAGAAGCTAGGAGAGAAAAGTTGATCCTGATATAGCACTTTGAAATAATTCATCTGAAATATGCTTACAAGATGTTTGATCATGTGTGGAACCTGTTTGAAATAAACATGTCTCTTAAAAAATAAAAGCGTGCCACTTTACAATGAGACTAACCTCAAAGGGTTCACTAATAGTTTGTAATGACATTATTTATGAGGTTGTAAATACTTTATAAACCATTAATAAGCTGTTATAAAATATTAGAAAAAAGGGCAATAGTAACCAAATATGGAGTCTACATTTTCCTTTACTATTAGGTCTCAGATCTCATAGCAACCTATGTTGTTGTTGTTTTTAATGTTTTACATACATTTTAAAGCATAAAAATAGTTATGAATGTTAGGAACTTACTAAATGGTGCATCATGTTGACTGATGAGGGAACAAAGTAAACTAACATGCAAAATCTAACATTTAACAGAATAGATTTAAAAAATGCAGACAAATGAATCCTGCCAAAGAGTGAATCTAAATCAATGTATGGACACTGTTATTTTAGTATAGTTGTTTATTAATGACTCATAAAGTGTTTCCAACCTTTTTAATAACCTAATTTGGTCCTAATTATGGGAGTGTCATTGTAAAGTTGTACCAGTAAAAGGGGCAGGCCTTTTTCTGAAGGATTCTTTGTTTGCCACTGTATATTCTCAGGAAAAAAAACAGGTGATTACCACTGTGAGTTGAAAATAAGAAACTATCTGGACCGATTAACAAGAGAATCCCAGAGTGTTTAAATGTCTCAGAATAAATGTGTTATGTATTGTACATATTTAATGTATTAAAACAAACTTAATGTAAGCTGTATTAAGTTTCTATGTAGCTGTTGTTGCCTGCTAGACCTTGTATGTGTGTGCGCTGCAGTGAAATCAATAAAAAAAAGTAAATAAAGTCTTAAAAATACCCACATACACCAACAACCCATAATTCTCACCATCACACTAATTCCCATGTTGTTAAATGTGTTTTATATACAGCCTTTTTTCTAATGACCAGAACTGAAAAGAACTTGAAATCTGGAGGATCATTGTGGTTTTGATTTATGACACTGGAGTGTTTCTCAATGGTCTTGTGGTATTCATCACATCTATGCGTAATCCCTAATCAGGGTTATGTACGTAGCACTCCATCAAGAGCCCTTCAACACTGCTCAGAGAATGTTGACATGATAATTGAATTTGAGCATAGCTTATGATGGGAACATAAGCCAGATGCCAGGATGTTTATGGCGTTGTTGCTTTGTGGGCAGCAGTGTACACAACCTCTGTCTCTGGCTGCAGCCAGATTTTCCATGCCCGGTGCATCCTTATGGTCAAAAACAGCCCATATAATTTATAGCAATAAAACTGCTGTTAGCAGCGATCTGCACCATATACATTAATTATTACATTCTGTCAGATGCTGGCAAGAAAGCACAAGTGGTAATGTTGTTAGTGTCGACAGTCAAATTCAATAGAAAACCTAAAAATCTGAGAACCGTGAAAGATGCTGATTCATCCGTGTGGGCTGATGACTGTATGAAAATGATATTAATCCACATATATGGGCTTTGGAGTGACCTGATCCATACAACTATCATGATAAACAGCATTCCCAAACCCACAGAAAAGGTCACTGCATTATGTCACCCACCTTGATGCCATTTTTACCCCGCCCCCCAAAGGGGAGGCAAGGGGTATTGTTTCTGGTTTGGTTTGTTTATTTGTTTGTTTCTTTGTTTGTTAACACTCTAGCAGCAAAACTATAGGTTGAATTCATACCAAATTTGGTTTATAGATTACCAGTGACCCAGAATAGATGTGATTACATTTTGGCAGAAGTAGGTCAAAGTTCAAATTTTTTATGAATTTTATTTATTTATTTATTTAACTTATAATGGGCAAAATTTCTAATGTCTATAAAAACATCAATTTTGTTTCAATTTACTTCAAACTTGGCACATATATAGAGGCAATTAATATGCTGACATGAGCACAAGCATAAACATGATGACATCAGCTGGATCGATGCCAAAATAAGCTACAGTATGTGTGAGGGGCGGGGTTTGTTGTGCCTGGCACCACTAGTTTAAATTTGATTGATTTTTTAAGTAGGAAAGACTCAATGAAATACTATAATTATCACGTATATGTGAAAATCACTGTCTTCAGAATCTCAGACAATGAACAAGAAAAGAGCTCCATCTAGGCTACATAGTTAATATAAAAATGAACATACAGCATGTTACAGTAAACATTAGTTGTGAATGTACTGTAGTAAGTGATAAATATAAACCAAGGAACAAAACAATGTACAGCGTCCACTAGTGACCTGATGTCAAACTGTAACATCATTATTTTAGACGATGAAGGAGCAGTGAGCTCCATATAAGCTGAATGGTTAAGAGTTATTACTAATAATATGTGACAAAATTGAGTACGACAGCATGTTGAGCAACAAGCGTTAGTTGTGATTAGACTGTAAAAACTGACAGGGTCTGGAGATTAATAGAAACCAGGGTACCACAGGGAGCTGGACTGAAAGACGTGTAAATATTGAGCTTCAACACTGGCTTCAGTTATTTATGCACCCACAACAATTGACTCTTCACCCACTTGTTTATTATTAACTTTTGCCTTTAACCAATTATTCTTCACAGTTTTGTTTATGTATCTGAGTTGCTTGGGCTGACTGTGTGGGTTTTACTTTCCCAATGTGCAATTAAGTCTGGTTACATAAATTGTTTTGTATATGAGAGAAGAATTTGATAGTAATGCCGCTTGGTAATTACAAAAGGACATTTATTCATTTAATGATAACATAAGCCAATTCTCAAAACTGTCACAATGATCTAGGTTGATATTGCACAGCCCTGAGCTGGAAATTAAAAAAAAAAAAAAAAAAAAAAAAAAAGCAAGAAGTCTTTACCAAACCACAACCCACTAGTTTCATGGCAGACACCCTAACCACACAGCCACTGCAATGGATAATGGAGAAAGCAATAGGATTTGTAGTAAAAGTACTGTGCATCCTCACTAAAATACTGCCTCCATGTCTTCCAGAGCCTCAGCAGCTTGGCTGATCATCGTGAGTGAACGCAGATGGGATAGATGCCCAGCAGTGGAAAACAGGGAATAAACTAGCTTAATGAAAGCATCATGGCACAGTGAAAAGCCAGTCTAAGCCATCAGTGAGAATGCCCCGGGGGTAGGAAGATGGGCTGGTGTGCGTGCTGGGGGCTGGACGCCTGCCTAGATCCAGGAGCTCTGCTGGCCCTCGGTGGCGGTCCGCTCCATCACCGTTCAACTCCGACCAGGACCAGCCACAACGTTTACATGCCATGTTACAGGTTACACAGGGCCCCCAGGAATGGAATACTGTATCAGGACAATTAGATGCTCAGATGATAATGACAGCAGCGCAGAAACACCTTTTGAGGTCAGAGTTATATATTCATTAGATGACGCACAGTAGCAGACGGGTAGCTACATATTGACTATGTAATATTCTGTCAGCATGAAATTGGTGTGTGGAGCTGTGGAAAAAGACAGTTTTTCTTATTTATGGATGGTAAAATACATTTACCTTCTTTGTAAATTTCCCATATGTGAAGCACTTTGAAGAGGTAGCCACAGTAATATAAAATCGTTTCAAATGTTTAAATCCTCTTATTATACCTGGGGGACTGATATCAAAATGATCCTGTACATACACAAATAGACCTTTATGAGTTTATTTCACAAAAAAAGCACCTCCTGCTCAGCCTTCATCCACCCAGCCAACCGCTTTAATTCAGTTCATTTATTTTCTTAAGAGTTACATAATTTTCTTTTGCAGTTCTAGATAAAGATCTAATTCAGAAGCAAGAGAAAGAGGATGTAACTATTAGTTTCGGTCAACACCCTGTGCTTAAGTTTTATATAACTTAAATAAAGTCCTTAAGTGAAAGACTTTATTTTACTGAAATAAAGTCTTTTTCTTTTGTCTCCGCAGCCGACATGATGAACTGATCTCCTTCAAGGCCACTTATTCACCTGCACTTGCTGTGTCACTTTGACTAATGTGCATGTCTGTTTTCATTATGTATTTTTCATTATGTATTAAGCCAATATTCTGTCTGAAAAATTACATTGGCTCCTTGTGTTTCCTCGAAATACCCACAGTGGATTGGCAACCGCTATGATTCATATAGTGTTCATAATCTAATAAGTATCAATACATGTATGTAAATCTTGACCCAAGTCTGTCATGTTTTTGAAATTCTTATGCATGTATTGTTCAGTTCAGGTCCTAATACTTTATTCTCTATTTTAGAAAAGTCATACAGGTCTAAGTCTGCTTTTTGTTCTCTTTACTGGAGCCTGCATGTGTCTGTGCTGCATGAATTTCTACTGGAATTCACAAAATGTCTTTAACTGTAAATCATGAAACAACTGCATCACCAGTATTCATCCTCACTAAGGTGAAAATCAGCTTTTTTCTTCAAATCACAAAACCAGCAGTTACCACTACATATATGATCTATGTTGATGGACTCATGATTTAATATGTATATTCATTAAATGTATTCATTACAGACAGTAGTTAATTATCATGTAGGTACAGAGTTAGAGTGATGCTGCTGAAGGCAAAAAAAAAAAAAGGCAAAGAAAATACAAAGAAGATGCAAAGAAGGTACATTGCTCCCCTGAGAAACTATTATTCCAAAAATGTGCAGCCCTGATCCTTTCAAGACTCTGTGTCCATCAATGGTTATATGTGTTGTCAAAATGTCAGACAATGCTTATTCAGTCCTTGTAAATCACCCTGTAGCAGCTAAGTCAGCTAAAAGCCTAAAATGTAAAATATTTGGGCAGTGTGGAGAGTTTTTCTCCTTCCATTCAGTGTCAACTTCACTGACAGAAAAGCGCTTTGCAACTTCCAAATATAACCTCCTGCACTGCTGCACAACTGGCAAAGATGGTGAAGTTGGCATGTATTTTCCACTGATCCATCAAGAATCAAATCAAGCTGCGAGTGCAAACAAGGCAAGGACGGGTCACAGCCTCTTCTCTTTGTCTCTGGAAGCAGGTGGGCGGATATTACAAGTGACATGCTGCACCAATAGGAGATTTAGCAAATACATAAAAAGGTGACACAAAGACAAAGCATACATTCAGGAAATGCCAGTTATTTTTTCCTCTTATCACTCATCTCTATTAAAACAGGTACTCTTAAATGACATTTTTAGAGTGCAACATTTTCCGTGTCTTGCTAGACATGATGATAAAATGTGTTTTATTTAGGGATGCTTTGCAATTAGACGAAATGCTTTTTTTTTTTTTTTTAAACAAAACTATATTTGCACACTGTTGATCAAAGTTGGTGGTGAACAGCTGCAAGTTTTACTGAAATTTATCTGACAGTTGTTTTGATATGTATGTCTGGCAGACTCACGTTGCCAGAACCATGCGACTAGACTGGCTAAAAGTGTATTTACACATTAACCGTACCAACACACAGAAATGTGAAATTGTTGAGGGTTAGAGTGAGGGTACGGTAAAGAAATAAAAGCGCATACTGTAGGTCATAATTAGTGCATAATGATACTTTAGTTTAGATTTATCATCTCTCAGTCATACCATACGGGCGTGCTTAATCAGGAAGTTAAAACCATGAGTCCGGTGGCTTTGGCGTATGTTCACAACATCTTTCAGTCCTTTTGGTGGACCTGTTTTGGAAAGTTTGAAACCAGTTTACTCCATACTGTCCACAATCATTAGATTTAGAAGAAAGGGAACACGAAAGTCTAGCTAACGGTATTTTCTTGCGTGGCTGGTGCATATGTGCGAGTCAAAGGGAAAGTAAATGAGTGCTGCTTTTATGACTTCTTTTCTGTAGCACTTTGGTCTTGTGGGTTCATATAACTTTGCAGCATAAACCACATCGAACACTCACAGTGAGTGGGACGAATAACGAAAACAAGAGGGGTCCTTGTAACCTTTCATGTGAGCATTCTTGGCAAATCCATGTTCACTTCCCTGAGACATTTTAAATTTCAGCTGCCCAGTTGGAGCGCTTATGAAAGGGCTGGAGCTATGATACATTAATTGGCACACATACACTAGCTCAGACGCACAGGGTTAGCGCTAACTTCAGCATGCTCCAGTAGTCATAATCATACATTTGAGAGGGTTAGGGGTTTCTGAACAAGGAGCTGCGTCTCTCTACTGTGCCTTTACTTCCCAATCGTCTAGAAAGGATTTGAGAAGATGCTCTAATCTCACTGTGAAATTGATGATCTTAACTCCGACCAAACTCTGAGTGCGTTAAATTATTAGACTTCAACTGACTCCACCAAATGTCATTTGTGTTCTCTCCTGGTATTTGTTACTGAGTAGTGTGTTTGCATTCTTGTCTAGGATGACAGATAAACCAGCTTTGCTTGCATGGAAAGCAGGATTGAAGAATGGCTTTGTGCACAGTGGGGAATGCATAAACCACAGTGTCTGCAAATGTCCTTACTGGACCCCAGTGAGATCTGTCGAGTTCCTGCAGCTTCAATATGTAATGGTTTACATACACAGCTGACAGGGCGATGGACCATCATTCAGAGTTCTGTTTGATTCAGAGGGAGAAGATTTTCTGCATTTTATTTATGTATGCCTTTTATGAGGTCCTTTGTTTTATGGTATAATATAATAATCTATTCATTTTTCCATCAAAGTTGGGACAGGCCGCAAAGAGTTTATAGTAACTCACCAAATATTATGATATTCAGACATTTATTGGTTCAGTGTGTAGAAGGCAAAACTCACGGGACTGGAAATTGAAACATTTGGACATTTTGAGGTGACACCTTTACTATATACAAGCTCAGAGTGCTGCAAGAGATCATACTGCATACCGTACATACTTATCTTCATACGTTACTTTTTAATATAAAGTAAGTTTTAACAGAGCAGACACTCAAGTCTCAGTTTAGGGTGAATAAAGATGCTTCAATATATAATAAAAACTTGACTTTGACAGCAAATTTTGTTTTATTAAGTTATGTCACATAACCTGAGACTAAAAAAAACCAATTATCAGAATGACGCAATATTCTTCCCGTCTATTTTTGTTTGCCTCTCTTGAAACACTGCATTGTATCACAGTGAAAAAGGACCTTGTAGGGGCTAATGTGAATGTATTTAATTTAAATAGCATTTAATAAGCTTTGATTTGTAGCCCAGGCAAATTAGTGGTACAGTTGTTTCAGTTTGGCCTTCTCTTTAGTGGTTTGTAACTCTGTTGAATAGACTGAATAAAAGAAAAGCGAGTTTCAAACTTCAGTGATCTGGTGCCACAAAACTTTTATCATTGCACAAGAGATGTTTGATCCAATGGAAATAATTAAATCATACAATTGCCGAAAACCCCTTTTTGTTGGAAAAACAATCAAAAGAGTTCTCTATTTCACTCAGAGACGCAGGTGTAAAGTTAATCCATGGAACCAAAGGTCTTCTGTTGTTACCTTACAAACAGCACAAGGTTATTTTGATGATCTCCTTCATTTTTTCTCCTCTGTACCTCCCACACTGCACTTGGCCGAGGAGGAGACATGATAATTCAGACTTTTAACTGAAAGCTGCACAATTTCGAGACAACAGTTTTATGTGGAAAAGGAGAGGCGTGCTCTTTGTAACACATCCAACAACACTGGCGGTGACTTTGTTAGGGGCGAATATTTTCCATTAAGAAATTCATGAGCTTGTAAACAGCTCAGGTCCTGGGAAGCGGAGTTACATCTGGGATGATAACCAGCCTGTTTGGAGAAATACCACTCATTTTGTTTTCACTGACATAGCCTGTCTGTTTTTCCTGCACAAGAATAGCTCGCGGCTCACTTGCAATAAGCCCAGCACTAATCCTGTAGGAAACCCTGTAGAGGCTGCTGGCCTGCTCTTCACCTCTGTTACAGCGTGCAAAGATTTTTTTCCTAAGTTTTACAGTAGATTAAATGCATCAGTGTGTGTGACTGTATGCATGTTGTGTTCACCTTTCAGTGCCTGGCAACTGCTACATGTGTGTAAGCTGGTGTAAGCACACAGGTGCACACTGAGCCTTGTGCTGGTGAAGATGAGTCAGTATAGAATCACTTAACAGATTTATAGAGGATGTTTGTAAACTTTAAAAGGCCACCTGTGAGCGGTCATAAAGCTGCCATTGTGCCAACTGTGTGCGAGCTGAGTCACATCATTTTCTTTGCTCTGCTTGCACTTTTCACATCTTCTTCTCCACCTCCAGCTCTTTGAGGTGACACTGCTCAGTGTGACTGATGCTCACATCACTGTGAAAAATCCCCTCATCTGTGCATGACGTCTTGTGGGTTTGCATGCAACAAATTTTAACTAAGCCCACCAGCGCAGACTAATAGCAAGGTCAGGGGCAATATTTAACAAAAAGAAGACATTAAATACATAAAATTAAGTGAATTAAGAGGAAAAAAGTCAATTAAACAGCTTAAATAGTTCTTAGTACAGTCCTGTTGTTTATTGTCTTTGCTGAAGTCAATCACTCCGACATACTTTGTTGGTCCAGCTCTATAAACCATGATAACACATATAATTTTAGACTATATTTTATTTCTTTTTTTATACCTTTAATTGGGTGCAAAAGTCTGGCATTCATTTTCTGTTCCCCTTTCCCCATCACATTGTGGGGTGCCAGAGGTTTTTAAGTTAACCCTCATGGAAAGCATTGGTTATTTAACTAAATATGAGGCCTGCTGTTATTCACTTTAGTGTGTCTCATACATTTTATTTGTGTTCTCTGGAAAGTCTGGCTTTTATGGCTGAAAATAAAAGATCATTCCCCCCAAAAAAATCCAATATGAGAAGAAGTGGCGATCATAACAGATTTGTAGGTGGGAACATGAAAAGTGGCAGCAATGCTACCTTTACGAAACTTGTCAATAAAATGACACAGTATCCCATTGTTATCTTTGAGACCATTACTGACAAATTCTGTTCTGCGTAAATACCAAAAATATACAGCTGTAAAGGGCTGCTCTCTCCGGCACTCGGAGTCATTAACACTACTTATTCACATCTTGAACGGGAAGCTGGGCCACTTCCTGTTCACTTGACTTCATTTCCTCTTGCTACTGTTACTGTATTGTTTATCCTGTGTTTCTTCCTCTACGCACTCTGTTCACACGTAGATTCATACAAATGTCCGAAATGCCTTTCCACGATAGTCAATCCATCATGGGTACTTCAAACGACTTGACCTTTAGTCTGAACCGGACAGTCTTTCCCTTTTACACTTAAGCTGGTTCCCATGTGTTTGGAAAAGCAGCTCAATCCTCACTTTCTCATGCTGGTGCTCATCATCAGCCCTGCCCTGAGACTTTCTTCCAGTCTTCCCAGGATGTACAGCTGCCTGTCTGTGCTCCACTTGCTGGAAACACTATCTTTGTGCAGATAATATTAGCTACATCCCCTGTTTACTCACTGCTGAAAACGGAACTATTGTATGCGGAGCATTCAGGGTCCCTGGTGGCTCAGAGTCGGGTTATAGACCACGTAAAGGCTTCTGAGATGAAGGATAACACAGTTCTGCACAGTGACTAGATTTGAGTGGAAAGACTGCAGGGTATGAATGAGATCCGTGAGAAATACAAGGTGACACCGCTGCTGTAGTATTTCCTGAACATGATCAATCAGCTGTGTGACTGAGGAGACAGAAAATGAGTATCAACATGTGTTCGGTTAAAAAAAAAACCCATGTCAGTTGTATTTTTTTTAATAATATGCTCTCTGTTAAATGGTCAACACCCAAAATGATAGCAGCACCTTCGAGCAAAAGTCTAAAAATATAGTGATAACAAATATTTATCTGTAAGTGATATTGTACGCCTTCAGTGCGGTTACTCACATGCTAAGGTAATAGCATCTAACATTTCCAAATTAAAATGTCTAAAAACAGCAACCTTTGCAATATAGATTACAAAAGCTAAAGTTCAAGTTCAATAAATAGCATAATATCCCCTTACATAACATTTAATACAGTGTTTTTCAACCTTGGGTTCGGGACCCCACATGAGGGCGCCTGGAATTCAAATGGGGTCACCTGAAATTTCTAGTAATTGATAAAAAATAAATAAATAAATAAAAACTTACTAATAAAAAACATATATGGTGAGTTGACAGAGACAATCACAATACATAAAAGACAAACTCTGAAGCTGGATCTGAAGCACTGTGGTACTATTTATCTTTAATTCTATCTTTAATTCATAGTTTGAGTTCTTGTTTGTTCAGTATTAATTTACAGCCTTGTAAATCCAAGCTGGTCTGACTGTACATATCCTGACCAAGGAAAATAAAATTCTCACTTTGTGCAGTAATCTACACCTGGCTTTTCTGCCTCCGTCCACAATAATATATATTATATAGGCTAAATGTCATCTAAAATTAACGTTTATTTGCAACATAGTAAAACAAACTATTATATGATCAAAAACAAATTAATTTTAGTTAAAAAAAAAAAAAATAAAGTCTCTGTTTTGAATTTTTAAGGGTCACCAGAAATCTGTGATGTTAAAATGGGGGTCACGAGTCAAAAAAGGTTGGGAACTACTGATTTAATGTTAATTAGATAGATTTTCACCAGCTAGAGGTGAAAACAACAACTCCCAAGATTCCATGCGACTCCATAACGTCATCTAATACTAGCATATTTCTTTATTATTGTTTTAATTGAGAGATTGCTACCAGAGGGACTTATATATTGTGCATTTATGATTAAATTACCCTTCATGTGTTTTATTCCATGCATGGAAAGTCATATTCTGCATTTAATCCACCTTAAGTAATGTTAAGAGGTTCTTTTAATGCAATTTAAATCTGCGGTGTAACCATTACTTACTTAGACTGTGACAGACCATTTTGCACAGTTGGAGTTTTACAATGAATTAATAAGGGTTTCACTTTGATAGCCTATATAATCTGTGTAAATCACTGCTTGTTGCAGTTTAGAAGGTGGACCTGCAGCTGACAGACTTATGGTAATTCTTCATCATCATTTTATAACAGTGGCGAAACAACAAGTTATAAAAGCGCTGCAAAATAATGTGGACTGAAACCAAATAGAGCAACCTGTGCCAGTGACAGTAAGGCTACAGTCACATAAGGCTCTTTACCACAGGTTTATGCAATGCTGTCGATAAAATACCGTAATTAAACAGACATACAGACTATTTAATATGGATGTTGGCTGAATAAGAAACTTTTGACATCACTGTTATTTTTTCTAATGACACTACCTGTATGGTCTCTCTGAAAAGTACATCATGTGCCAAATTTAGATTGATTACAGTGTAACTTTGTGAGATTATCCAGCCCTGAGCGTGGGTATAGATCTATTAAAAGACAGGTTTAAATAAATATATCTATACCAGTATTCATGACATGTTGAATTAGCCTGCTGTCTTGTGGACAATATGCACAAAAATAAATGTTCAAATAATATAATCTACTATATGTAAATATTCTAGGAGTACAAAAAACATTAATCAAACACTATTTTTGGCCAGTTTAGACAGCCCACCCTCAAACATAGTAGGTGATGGTAATGCACTATAGCGCTGGATTCCACTTACCATAACATGGATAATAAGAGGTCTGTTTTGGACCACAGTGATGCAGGAATAAGGGGTGAAACATGATGGATTCAACCCACTCCCTCTTTCAATAGACTGGATGCCTCATTCTAAAGTGATTTTACATAAATGAAAACATAATTATGAATATTATATCTATTGTATGCGGTTAGAACACCATTAATCATACACACTGAAGGTTTAAGTTACTTGGCGCACTAATGTGGTAATATGAAGTTGTTAATGTGAACATTCACCACTTTACACCCTCTGCCAGATAGAAGGAAAGTGTGGAAGTGATACAACGTAGAGCTTATTTTATCTTGGTCTAACATTGCTTCCAAGAAAACCACAATGAGTTATTTGTAAAGTCGGAAATATCCTTCCCTGTTGCCTATCCTGTTCCCTTTGTGACTCAACATGAATAAGGTGGAAGTGGTACAAGGTAACAGGGAACGGTGCTTTCCTCTGGGTTATGAGTGCAAACGACTGGTGTGTGTTCTTGTTGAGTCACAGATCCTTTTCCAAACTAAACTTGACGGTGGCAACGTTACATCTTAAAACTGCTGTGCAAATGAGATTCAGAACCTCGCTCTGGCTCACCTTGCAGCTCTGTATCACCTCATCATTGGAGCGAACTTTGGAGCAATGCCTAGATTTTAAGTTCAGTAAACGGAAATCAAACCAGCAACCTCTTATAAACCTGTCTTGACATTAACTGGAGATTCCGCTTTCTGCATCGCACACTGAAGATCAACAACATCCTTTGTGATAGCTGAGCAACTGAACGCTTTGCTTGGCATCTTGTCATACACAGGGAGATATTTTTAGGCCGTCCTGTATGAATTAGGCAGTGTTCAGTGTTCTCTCTGTGGGGCAGTTCAGATCTACCTGATTCTAAGGTTGCTATTAGCCCTTCTAATAAAGGCCAGATTGTGGGAAAACTGGTAGTTAATGTGACCCGGCTGTGGCTTGCTGACAGACGTTCCCACCAGCGGTGTAGGACAGAGGCTGCTCCATTTTCCTATCCACAGGAAAAATGCTATCAGCTCCCTCAGTGCTGCAGACTCTTTACTTGCATTATTTTCCCTTGAGAGATTTAATAGCCTTCTATCTTACTCTTGACATCGGCTGTGAGATTCAGTGACTCCATTTTCAACATGAGTCCATTCACTGGTTCTGTGGCAGAGCGGCAAAAAGCAAACTGCACTCTTCAGACACGGATACAAAAACCTAGTCACATGTCGAGATACTGCTGAAAGTGACTGGGACAAATGAGAATGCTGTTTTATCATGTAGATTATCTTTCTCCATTGGCTCAGGTTTTTAGAGCCCCTATACATTCGGGGTTAATGTTAAGGCTTACGGCAGGTATTCTAAACTAGCTATGAAGAGGACACAGCATGCATGAAAGGCTGTGATTGATATCGATGAGCCTAATCTACAAATGTAATCATAAGCATGAGGGTTGGGTATCGTCACAAGGAAAATGACAAACATGGTGCGTCATGTCATACTCAGGACCTTTACAGTCACCCCACACTTCCTCGTTTCTACATGTTGCCGCTTGCTTGAGCACCATATATACCTGGACTGGCTCCTTTTGGTCTGGGTGTTATCTCACGCGAATGTGCTGTCTGATGTTCTCACAGCTCACATTAAGCAGAAAAATACTAAGACCTACAATATGAGAATGGGGGGTGTTTGTTTATAGTGCTTGGTGGTCTGCTTGGGTTTCTTGTCTGGTAGTGACACATACATGGGGGCAACATGTCCTGATGCCAAAGCAACAGAATAGGTAGATTACCTAGCACTCCCAAAACAAAATAAATACATGCATTAGCAAAACTACAAATAGACTGATAACATCAAAAAGTACTCTATAATTGTTGCATTTAGGCTGTTACTATAAATCCAGGCTTTAACCAGAGTTTGAAAGGGGACATAATCATTTATTGTTCCACCATATCTGACCCCGACCACATATTGAGCCACATCACTTTGCTAGTAATGCGCTTTTTTCTTACATGTATTCACAGGCATGAGTTAAAATAAACACTGGTTGTTTTAATCCACTTCAAAAACTCACCTGTACTGTCATTTTTCTACTGAGGTCAGGTTTGACATGGTCACATTAAGAAGGCCATCCATTTGTATTGTATAATTTGTAAAAAATAAATGAATAAATAAATAATTAAATAAATAAAAAAACAAATAATATACTTCAAGTGACTTTGCATTGATGACCTGTAGTATTAAAATGTTTTACATGTATTTCCAAAACAATCACCATCAACTAAATATAATTGGTGAATAGAGGAACTTGTTTCTGAATTCCCTTTTTTTTAAGTCAGCAGTTTGCAATTTGGCTTTCACCATGTTGGCTTTATGAAACCAGAAAAGACCATATTTGGACAAAAGAGGTGGAAGGTCAGAGGTGAGCTAATGCTAAACGCTATCTCACTCACAAAATAATCTTACAGTCATGTTGGTGGAACCTACTAACCATAACTACAGTCAGGCTGAAAAAATGTATCCACCTAGTTTCAGCTCACAGCCCAACGCCAAGAATTTTGTGGAATCTTAAATGCCATACCCATCACAAACTTTTTTCAAGGAAAGTGTAGGGTTGATGTAATCTCCTTAGGTTTTCCAAAATCCTAAGTAAAGTTAACGTTCCTGGTAAAGCTCCTGCAGTTGGAAATTGGCTTATGGCAGCCAGGGCTATTCAGAGACTCCAGTGGGCATTAATGGTATTACCATTTTAAGACACTTCTCCATTGGCTTCATTTTGGAGCCTCTTGATAATAATTATATAATACTAGTGTATTGATTAATATCAGATTAATATCGATATCTAGGGACTGAAGCTAGTAAAAGCATTGTTCCTGTTTTTAACTTCATTTCCTGTAGTTTTTCTACATATCCTCCTGAGACCCACCGGTGCATTTTTGTCCTCTGTAGGGGACAATGCTTTCATTCACAGCTTTACTTAGAAAAAAAAACATCATGTCCACTGCAAAGGACATTCCATTAAAAATAAACTAAAAATAAAAATCTGAAAAATTGTTGCATTATGCTTTTTCCAATCAAGGCTATTATTTAATGTAAAAAGGCCAAAACATTTACTTTCCCGGGTCACAGGAAGATAATGAGCACTTTACTCTTAATACTTAATACTTCTTTTAATTATCATACTGTAACTACAGCTGTTCTTTTTTCTTAATTCCACACATTGTTATTTCTAATTTAACTCATGTAACAGATCTGATAACTTCTTCCATCCTTGTTCAGCTCAGGTACTTTCATTTCACATTCATTTGCTAATGACTGATGCATTTTAATTAACTTTTTCTTTTTTTTTTTTTTTTTTTTTAAATCAACTTCTTTGTTTAATATTGGTCTTTCACATTAAAATGACTAGACTTTGCTCCAAATAACTAAGCTCTGCATTGTATCTTTGGCTCCACTTACCAGAATGCCAAAACACCATGCTTTGTTGTTTTTTGCAAATATTTTTAACCATAAAGTTCTCCTTTTCAGTCATTATATTGTGGTTTATGGTACTTGAATGGACATATTTATAGTCATTCTCTCCATGGGGGGAAATATAAAACTGAGGTAATGTGAATCCACACTGCATATCATAGAATAATTACCAAACAATAAACCCATTACATACTTTCCATTACTTTTGACAAATTTAATGCAGCTCTCTGCAGCGCCACACTCCACCTAAATAACATTACAAAGCTTCTAATTGGCATCCAGCTTTGTACCCTAAAACTTCAGACATAGCACAGTGAAACATGCCTGTTTCCCTCTGTTAATGGAACAATCTTGTTTGCATGAGACCATTTAATTCAAGCTGCTGCGTGATAATTTCTTGTGGGCCAGCTTGGTGCCAGGCCAGCAGGTGACGACTACTCAGCCAGAGCATCCTGCCCCATTATACACAGAGGTCCTCAGCTCTGGTTCCCACATTGTTTTCTTCTTCTTTTTTTTAATAATGTGGCTCATTTCTCAGATGTCTCATTAAACATCCATTTATAAATGTGCATTTGTGTTGTAAAGAATTACCTACATCCTGCAAAGCGTGTTCTATTAATAAAGAAGCAGTCTGTATCTCAGTGATTATACCACGTTACGGAGCAGTTCTGCATGAAACTGTGAAGTCTTTTATTATGAATGTATATGCCTTCTGACTTCTGTTTATTTTGAAAAAGAGGTGAATTGAGGAGAAATTTAAAGGTTCATGCTTGTGTGCTTACATGAAGTTTGTGTTGGAATCTGTTTTGTGCTGGGAGCCAGTCTTTGTTGATGTTAGCTAATTCCATTACTAAGCTATCTAAAAAATCAGACTGCAGATCCTCATTCCCTTAAATTATGTCCACCAAGGTGAGTAATTCCACTATACTGTGACTTCACTTGAAGAAACATGTATGTGTTATAAATCAGTTCCTTGACCCCAGAAAAATACTCCCTGGATTTGGATTTATGTGTCTATTATCAGCTGTTTTGAGGTTACTCGATGTGGAATGGATGTGGTTTCAGTGCTGTCAGCTCTGGTGTGACAAATGAATGAACAAGTGAAAAAAACTAATATATGAAGACATTATGTTCAAACTGTGGTCAAAATATCCATCAAATATGGATGACTTAAAAAATAAAAATAAAATATGCTCTCAGTTCTGGATCATCTTTTGGGCTATCATGTTGACAGATATTGTCATGTAACATCAATGTGGTTTAACTGCATTAATTTCCAAGATAATCACAGAAAGTTCAACAATCCAGACCCTGTTTCAGATCCAGACCTTCTTTTAGAATGTGAATCAGACCAACCTTGTGTGACATTTTCAAGTCTGAATATTTTGTGGTTGTTAAATAAAAGTTTTCCCACAATCTGAAGTTGTTTTAGTGATTTAAAATGATCAAATGAGTGATCAAACTCATGTCATATTGGGAATTACATGAGCAGTCATGTGGTGAATACAGTGGTACACTGGAACACAATAACAGACAGATAAACATGATGCAGCTGATGCTTGCATCATGTTTATCAGCATCTAGATAAGATAATGTCTCCTCAGCTCCTTTCCTCAGGTCTTTGGTTCAGCTCTTTCTGTTGCATCTTTAGTGGAAGGGCTGAGAAGCTGAGAAGTGGAGTCCAGGTGCAACAGCTTTGAGTTCCAGATGGGCTCTTTCAGGGCCTGTTGTTTTAAAAGCAAAGGTACTACTATTGACCACGCCCCTTTCCTGTCTGTGCCATGGACACAATCATGTAGACTCCCTGGCACATCATCTTTAAATGTCAGGATTACTCAGGTTGGTCTGTGCTGAGGATGGTCCTTACAATACAATATTTTTACAGCCCACAGGTTTATTTTATGACAGAAAAAGACACAGAAGTTTCAGGTACTTGTGTATAGATCACACACATTTGTATGGGGTGGAGGTGTGGAGAAAAAAAGAGTGTCCTGTGTCACTCTGGTCCTCTTCAATTTGAAGATTCTGGAGATACATCTAGTTCCTATTAAGTCTGAAAGTTCATTGTTCAGGTGATGTCATGAAGGCACTAAAGAATTTCTGAGCAAGCATAAGAATTTTGCAGAGGAAATAGCTCAAAATTCTTCCTAGAACCTGGAGTACAGACTGTTATCGTGAGTGTAATATGACTGTGATGGTCATTACCATTACCCTGTCTGTCTGTACCTGTAACTAAAGTCCTGCTCTAATCGTAGTTTGTGAAATCCAGAAGTGTCACGCCTCGTTACACGTCCAAATGCTGAAAAGGCTTCTGCAGTGCACAAGTAGATCCTCAATCATAGCCCTTTATACATTTCAGGAAACTGAAACACCCTTCAAGATCAATTTGTGGGTCACAATTGAGCATGGAGGGGTTTTTGAGGAATGGACAAATGGACGAATGGGAATTGAGACAATCCTCAGTCTTTGGTATTTGAGCAAAAACTTACACATTCTGCATGTGAGACTTAATTGTTAAAAAGTGGTATAAAATATCTGCTTTAAGCACTTTTTTAAGCAAATTTTTAGAGTCATGTATGTTTATGTGAATGTATGTTGACTGTTTGTAGGGTTTTTACATTTGTCAAATCTTGATAGTATGACGTGCATTTTTTTTTACATTGTGCAACACACTGCAGTAAAAGATGAATTGCCAAAATAGTCTTTTTTTTGTAAAATGTTTGGTCCTACAAAGGGTGAACACATGCAGAAGGCTACCCTGTTTATTTATTTATTTATTTATTTATTTATTTATTTATTCATTGATTGCTAGAGATGGAGAAAAAGAAGATTGAATAAATGACAAATACCATACAGTTCATATGATACAGAAGGGGACAGAAAGTCACTGAAGCTCATAAACATAATTCAGCGTACTGCTACAGTGCTGACGCTCTTTAGTGGAACCAATGCACAAGTGTCCCTCACAGCGGGACAGTGTGTTCGAGGATAATCAGCTCAATAAAAGTACATCTGCCTTTCACACTGCTGTGTACTGGGACTGCACAGGGACACAATGTCCTGTTGTTTTTATGTTTCATTTATCTTGACAAATAGCTTAAGGCCAGAGGATGTACATTAAGGTATACATTAGTTCCTACGTATTGTGTCCTATTTAAAGCAGTTTAAATAATATTAGGAATGTTGTAGATTGTTGAGTTAATTAAAGGGAAATGCCGACAGAATTGCCTTCATCAACAGAAAGACACAGGATCTACAGTCACATGACAAAATCCCATGCTTATGTCACGTAGTAACAATGAAAACAAAGCAAAAAAAAACAAACAATACATTTGTCGCAGGTTGTATCATAATGACATAATCGTATCGTTCTTGAATTACTCAGCGTTTACATGTGTTGAGCAGGTCACAGTACATTGCAGAGATACTAGAGTCTGTTCAGGGAAATTACTTTTTATAGACTTCTCTGCTTGAAAACCAGTGTTAGAAAGTGAAGATTCAGCCCCTGCTGTGTGTGTGGATGAGGATTACTTATTTTATGGGGACATAAATCTGATTAGGTAGTCTCATCTGGGGACAAAACACAGCTCTCTATTATATAACTCACTTTATTTTAAGGCTACGACTTGATTTCTGTATTGAAGTTAGAATTTGATTAAGGTTAAGGAATGCAATGAGTGTCTTCATACAGATTCTGAGACATCACTTATCTTATTGTAGGGACATAAAGCTGGTCCTGGCTTTGACATAGTAAATTCTTAATTCTGAGTTTTTTCTGTTTTTTTTCTGTTTCGGGGTTAGGTTTGGTCATGTTGTGGTTATGATTAAGGTTAATGTCTCCCTTAGATATATCATTTGATGTCCCTTGAATGCAGAAAAACCAAACACATGTGGTTTATTATATAATTAATGTTAGGGTTATATATCTTTGAAACAGGACAAGACAAAATACAACACACAAATAAATTTTTACAATCAAACCTATTTAAGGTTATTGAATTAGCTCTGGCCAGACACACTGTCTTGACACACAGGAGAATTATTTCTACTGTGCTTTTACTTCTTTCTTTTTTTTTTTTTTTTTGGAACAAGGCTTCATTTAGTGGAGACTAGTAACCATCAGCACGCAAAGCAGCGCAGGGCTGAAAATAGTGTGCACACACAGACAGCCATGGGAAGCCAGAAAGAAAACCTGCATGTCAGTGTCATAAGAATGTGTAACAATGAATAAGAATGAAAATAAACGGTGATGTGAATAAAGAAGGCTGTTAAGGTGATGTTTTAAAAAAGTGCACGCCAATTTATTTTAGTAAATAAAACGGGATTTTTCTTGTACACAAAGCTCGACCAGTCAGGCTTCTGAGGTTGAGATGGTTGGATCTCTGCCGTTCAGTGCATTTTTTTGAACCAGCCCTGCACACTTTGTTCAATATGGTCCTATGTGTCAGCTTATCATAACAGTTATTATAAATATATGAGCACAAAACCCCTCTCAGAGTATTTAAAACAACTTTGGTTATTTGATTATACAGCACCAGGCCAGATTATATAATTATACAACAGAAATTAGAAAGAACTGCTTGCTGGACTGTTGTATATTTGCATTTGATAGTAGTAATGATGACACTGCATATGAGGCTCCTGGAGTTGGAACAATATTTTTGGGGTTTCCTGATTTTTACAGTGAAAAGTGTTTTAGTTCTCAGAAACTAATTTTATCCCTGAAAATATTAAACAAATACATTTGCCAAACATCTATTTATATATTTTGCATTACGCCCGCTGCGGAAACTAACAATATTCTCAATTTTGTAAATTACATGGCAGCAAATACAAGGTCTTAAACGTAAATTTGGTTGTTTTTGGCTTAGGTGAACATGTTTGGCAGAACAAATTGTAATAGAGTTTCTCAGCGTGCAGTGCTTTGGGAGCAGAGAGGAGCATGTAAGCTGAGGGTGTGTGGGCAGTGTAGGACCAACCTCAGGACAAGGCTGGATGTTCTCCCACATTAACCCGTCACACCAGTACAGGAAACTGTCCACTTCATATTGACAGCTATACATTTGCTACAGTGGGCATTAAACAATAAAGCTAATTAAAATGTTGTAAAAAATAAAAAAATAAAAAAAAATAAAAATTCATAACTACCTCAAATTTAGTTATGTCTAAGTTTGTTTCCAAGACAACAACTTACTGATCAGTTCTTTTCAAATTATCAGTCCAGGGCAAAACAACTTACTCACAGTAAAATATTTAAGCTTATTGCCTTGTGTGCTTAATTACAACATATTTCTAACAATGTTAAAACTCAGGTAGGATCTGTTTTTATTATAGTGTGATCAGTTTCATTTGGTCCCCTGTCACTGGCAACATATCCACAGACTGTGACCTCTGACACCACCCATGTGTTTCTAAACTGCAATTTTGAAGCCTCAATATGTGTGGGTGGATTTGAAGAAGAGCAAGAGGTGAAACAAAAACTGAATGAAAACACTCACAACATAAACTGTATTTAAATGAACGCTAATGATTCATTTCAGCCACTTAACATGTGTTAAGGCATAAAAGTATGTTTGATAACAGTAATGTCAAAGTGGCTCTGGCTGATGTGCCTTGCTCAAGGGCACATCACAGTGTTTTAGGCCACGGATGCCCCCAATCACATTCCCTTCAATAAGCATAACTTTTTGGCTTTGGACCCTAAAAACAGATGAGTTATGTATTAATTCACTCACTGTACTTTTGTCACAAAGGAGGTAAAAGACTATAGAGACCAAAAGTATTTTTGGACCAGGATGGAAACATGTTAACGTGACTTCACTTTTCAGCCCCAGAAGTTGCCACTGAGTCATCTCCCTTCCATTGAAGTGAATGTTTCTTGTGGCTGCTTGATTAGAATGAAATGACATGAAAATATGTCACTAATTGTAATGTAAATAAAAAACAAAACACATTATCATGTCTGCGTAAGTCAAATCAGATAGACAGATTTGAATCATCAGCAGTGGTGAAAACTCCCATGATCCTGCACTACTACAGGACATCACACATCTTTCATTATTGTTTGACTGAGAACATACTGGGCATTTAATAATGATTAATTGTAATTCATCTCTCATGTGCTTACAAAGCATGAATTAACAGCAAACGCAGAGGGAACTTATGACTGAGTCAATAAAACATACTTGAAAACAAGTCTGTAAAACACATCAGCTCAGTGTGGTACATAAACTTGGCCAGGCTCAAAGTCAAATGTTTTCAAGATTATATTTTAGTACAGCCAACCAGGAGCTGGCCAAGGACATCAGGCAATCAAGACAATTTCTCTCTCATCAGGTGAAAAGGTCTTACAGCTAGTCATCTCACCAAATTAGATTTTCTGGAACAGGAGAAACACAAAGTCTCAGAAAAATACTTAAATTTGTGGGTATACTATAAGTGGAACAAAGGCCACAGCCATTTCTTGTCACCTATTGGAAATATTATTATCAGTTTGTTGTGATTAACATGGCACAGTTGTATCATGTCTTGTATTTTAAGTAATTTGACAATGTTATTTGTCTGTAAGTAACAGTCCAAATTTGCATGTGTTTCTTCCTGTCCTTTGTATAACTGCTTCATGTCAGCAGTCTCCCTGGGCTTGTAAGTTGCACCTGACCGCTCCTCCCATCTGCCTGACCCCATCTGTCTCCAGCTTGTCCCCTGTTCGGAACAGCCCACCCTCTGCCTGCCTCAGCTCTGCATGCGAACAAGTCCGGATCTCGCCTGGGAGGAAGTGGAATGTTTTTACTGGGAAGTCTGGGATTAGACGACCATTGCAGGATTTTCATTCCATCTCTCGGTAGCTGCACTCCAAAGGAAGCCCCCTTTTCTACTTACATAAGTAAGCCATTGCCAGTGTGGATTAATGAGCTTTATCCCATGCAGAAAAGGCAAACTAGACTGTGGATCCAAAAAATGCAGTACAGGCTGTCCGTAACTGAACTGCAGCCGGGTTTGACTCTTGGGAAGACAGGCTCTATTTTCTCTGCTGCCTAGTGATTAGCTGCCATAAAACAATGCATGTGTTTTTGCTATAAAGCCTGTATTGATTTGGGAAATCTCATCTATCAGTGCATGTCCATCATAGTCTCTATAACCTTGTCTCATCTATTATATATTTGACTTGTGACATATGACACTTTTAGCAGAGACGATGGTAATGATTAAGTCTATGTGCTCAACATGAAGGCGTTACTATCCCAGTGCTGATATTATCTTTGTTTCTGGGGGTTACTGGCATTATCTTGGAACACCTACTGTGCAATCAACACCTGAGCTCATTCAGAGTAATCTTATCATGAAACGTGTGTCTGTATGTACTATTGGATACATTTGTGTATATATAAGATGGACATTTCTTTTCCAGGACGGAGACCCCCAGGGAACTTCCTGTATTTTTGTAACCCGGATGAGAAACTGTTGATAACACAAGTGTGTGGGCGCCAGCAGGGAAGGTGACATTAGCGACAACTCAGAGGAACAGGAAGTCAATCAGCAGAGCAAGCGGTAGGAGGACAATAGCTATGTGGCATGGGAGGAAATCCAAGTGGGGAAAGTGGGAGTAAACACACATAAGGTATCTCTTTCTGCAGGTCAGGGGGAATGTAGTGCTATGCTTGCACGTGCATGCATGAGTGCTCATTTGGGCATGGCGTGTGTCTGCACATTTAAGTGAATGTGCATTTGCATGTGTGTGTCTGTGTGCGTTGATGTGTGGGAGAGTGTGTGTGGAATCATACAATTGTCTGTTTCACACCTGTCCAGGCCAGTAGTGACTCAGCTGTGGTGAGTGGTTGAGCTATATTCCCTGACACACAGCTAAAAGTTGTCTTAACCTTTAAGACAAAAAGACTGTGACGTGTGTGGGCTTCTGCTAATCTTGTGATGAAAGCCATCTGAATGCCATGTATTCTTTTGGCAGACTTTAAAATCTGATGTAAAGTGCACGACTGAGGTCTCTAGGGAAACAATTCACAACTCTAACTTAGTTGTGAAGAATGTTTAGTCATTGTGAGGGTTCCTGCAAATTATAGTTCAAGCTATCTTCACTTTTATTGGTACCTTTCACATGAACTGAAGATGAGCTACTTTGGTTTTAATAATATTGCCATGTTAGTATATAGATAACCACAAAAAATGCTTTCCACAAATGTGTCAAAACTGGTAAAACAGACTCATTTAACCATAAAAGACCCCCTTTTTTAAACGTAGATAAACATGGTAACAAACTAGGCTCCAACATGAAACATAACCATCCATCCATCATCATAGCCAAAAAGGAACTCTGCTCTGCTCAACACAGAATGGAGTGGTGACTACATCACAGCGGGCAAAATGTCACTTTTTTCCCCTGGAAGAATAAAGGCTGCAATGTGACGCTTGCTTTCCTGTTAAGTCAGTGATGTCATCTGGGCCGGTTGATCAACACTGGCAACAACAGTAATTCAACACCTGAAAAAGCAGCCTTTCAAGCTGGCTGTGAACATGACAGCTCTTTTTTATGTGGGCATGCAGTTTCTGAGGAGTCAGTGGGGAGGAAGTGATAAAGTTGCTGTAAGATGACTACATCTAAAGCCTTTAACCTGCTGTGACAGACCGCACAAGCCATGCACAAAGAGGAGGGGGAGAAAAAAAGACATCTGAGGAAGGCATTCAAGCAAAATAGAAGTCTTTTTTAAGATTTTTATTTAGATAAATAAAGCTGCGGCATTTCGTCATTTTAAACGTCACCGGCTAAAAAGTCAATTGTTACTGCATGTAATGTTTGTCAGTGTTTTCAGGCTGTAGAAAATGTACCTTTTGATGCAGATTTTACCCAGTCACAGGGATTTTCAAACAGGTAGAATGTTAAATATGTGATCGACAGCTGTAATTACACATCACTGTTAATGTTTGAGCATGGAATAGTTGCTTCACCTTTCCATAACAGCATGAAACAGCATCAGGTCATCTAGCTTTAGTTTTACACTGCAAAAATCAACATTTTACCAAGTGTATTTTTCTCATTTCTAGTCAAAATATCTCATCACACTCAAAATAAGACATAATCACCTAAAGAGTATCTTTTCAGTGAGATATAAGAACTTATTTTTAGACAATAGATCTTGAAAATCTTATTTCAAGAAAGATTATTTTCACTTGTTCCATTGGCAGATTGTTTTGCTTGAATTAAGCAAAATAATAATAATAATAATAATAATAATAATAATAATAATAATAATAATAATAATAATAATAATAATAATAAGTTCTTATATCTCACTGAAAAGTTGCTCTTTAGGTGATTATGTCTTATTTTAAGTGTGATGAGATATTTTGACCAGAAATGAGAAAAATACACTTAGTAAGGTTTAGATTTTTTCCAGTGTAGTCTTTTGATTTGGAATTTAGGGATAAAAGGAAGAGGTGGATTGTCAAATTCTGCCATTTTTTTCCTCCCAATTCTGGCTTGTACCGCTTCAGTCTCCACAACATATTATTACCTGTGCTGTATGTACACAACCTGGGAATCATTTACCTAAAACCAAATGTTCATTTGCGCTGGCAGATCAGTCTGTCCTCTCATACCAACTGATTTCTACTGAAACCATCGTGGGTTCACTCAGTCACAACCATTTATCTGATATGAGCGAGGCCAGATGTGGTTTGATACAATGAGGGGCTGCCACCTGTGACTGCTGCCCATCCAGACCTGGCTCCTGTTCAAGACCGTTGCTCTGATTGGCTGCAGGTCTGTTGGTCTGCATCCAAAGATCTGGAAGGTCTGAACCCATTGATGTAACACCACTTAGAAATCTAAAATGAACTGAGTGGGCCAAAAACGGCTCACATTTAAAGATTAAAGCTGCAGTACTTGATAGTTTTTGGGGTCAAAAATTCTGTAATTAATATTCAGCTTATTGTAAATCAACTGGTCTGAGGAGCTGTGAGACTAAATGTAGCCCAGGAGGAAAATGGAGGAAATGCAGCCCATGACGCCCTCCATTTTGTCACAGGTTTTCAGACATGTAGGGGTGTTAAATATATGACTGACAACTGATCAGATTCCATTTAACATGACCTGGACAAGACTGTTCTGCTCTACAAACAACACAAAACTTAGAATATTGGCTTTGTTTTTCCATAACCACCTCATGTGATGTGAGGTATATTAATATTTATATTTAGACTTGTGATTTGGACTGGGATGAGAGATCTGCTGAAGAAAGGTTTTTTCATATTTTGGTGTTTTTTCCCTTCATTCCAGCTCCTGCAGCGTGAATCTTTTAGTGTCAAGCTAGTGAATAAACAAAGGCAGGTAAAAAATCAGGAAAAACAACATAAAGTGTATTTGTGAAGAGTTATAATACCATTCATCCATTCATCCATCCATCCATCCATCCATCCATCCATAGAAGCCAAGGGGGACCCCGTGGAATTCCTGAGCAAAACAATATTACAATTTGGTGATTATTTGATGATCATGGACAACACTGAATGCACACATCAGTCTAAAATCTCATCTGATCTGAGTTGAGATCTGGTGAATGTGAAGGCCATAAGCAAATGTTTCCCATTAATTTCATATTCATCAGGTCATTCCTTGTGTCCAATTTATTTTATTTAACCTTTATTGAACCAGGAAGTCCCTTGAGATGAAATCTCTTTTTCGAGGGAGACCTGACCAATAGATGGAGGTTATTTCATCAGGGTAGAGAGTCTGTCAGATTTTCCTTTCACTTATTTCATTTGTTAATCATCAGTATCTGGTTGTCATTTAACAAGTCACAACCTCACCTTGCTGCAAATTTAGACACACGAAGAAAATGACATGTCTAACTAAAATAAAATGAAATAAAATAAAATAAAATAAAATGTAGCTGGGATAGGCTCCAGCAACCCTACAACCCTCTAAAGCAGTTCAGAAGATGAATGAATAAAATAAAATAAAATAAAATAAAAGGAAATAAAACAAAATAAAATAAAATAAAATAAAATAAAATAAAATAAAATAATAAAACATAGCTGGGATAGGCTCCAGCAGCCCCACAACCCTCTAAAGCAGTTCAGAAGATGAATGAATGAATAAAATAAAATAAAATAAAATAAAATAAAATAAAATAATAGATTCTCCCCTCATCAAATGCCCTATCCTCTACATATACAGTATTTACTTGCACTTGCATACATCTGTAGAGGTAATATAAACCATTAAAATACATACTCTATGTAAAGAGTCATGAGATAACTTTTGTTCTGATTTGGCACTGTATAAATATAATTTCATTGATTGATTGATTGATTGATTGATACTCTCCTACTACTGCACATAAATCAAATTACAATTAAATGAAATACATGAATAATTATGGTCAGTAAAATAATCAAAAGCAGCAAAACAAGCCCTGTATCTTGGTGACTAGCACCAAAGACAGAGAAGGCTAAGTAATTCTAAAATCCTAATGTCATCTACAGGAACTTTCCTAAAGGCAAGGATGAATACCACACCAATCTGGTGGTGATCATTGCATTAGCAGAGCTGTTACTCCAGCACTGTAGCTTAAAAAACCTCTGGCCCTCCAGGAAAAAGTCCATCCTTCCTTTCAGTTTTTTTACTCAGACCACTAAACGGAGGAACTAAAGCTTGACTATTTAAGCCTCTCGCCTAAGGAGTTCCTAAAAAAAAAAAAGCTGTAATAATTTTTAAGCATCTGTTTAGGAAAAAAACACATGTACAAATTGTGAATAAATTTCAGACTAAAACATAACTCTGTTCATGAAAAATACTCATCGCAGCTGGTTATTGGAATATAAAGAGCTCAAAAACCAGCTATGTAACTAAAAATGTGTCCAAACATATCAGTAGATGAATTATGAAGATGCATTTGACCCGTGGGTGTGTACACATCGATACCTGATGAAGATAGAAGACTCCAGATGGAAAAAAAAAATGTGGAGTGACGGCCAGAGTCACCTATGGTACATGCAGTCCATTACTCCGAGCTACACCCGTGACACTCCTGCCAAAGACAATCAGTCCCAAGCTACTGCCATCGAAGCTGCTCAATCACAGGGTGAGAAAAGGTCTTGGCTTTGCTTGGCTTGAGGTAAGAGCAGCATCATAAATTCAATTTTGAAATAACAGAATCCAGGATATCCTGTGGTTAACCACGGAGGCACAGATATCCGATTGTCTAACCAAAAGGCGAACCCACGCCTGTAATCCTGTCGGCCCTGATAGATGGAATATGGATGTTTGAGTAGATTTCATGAAAACAAGAGTGACTCCAGATGCCCTTTGCTATGAGGATACTCAGTCATTTAGGTAATTCGTGATGGCTTTTACTTGGTAAATTTGTGCTTAAATTGTGCAGAACGTTCAAAATCACTCCTTAATCACCAGTATTCTATTGCCCATCATGTCTTCTGTATATTAAAAATGACTCGCTATTAGAAAACATGATATGTGTGTCAGAGGTCATGTGCTTTTTCATGTCCAACATTGAAACCAGTCATAAGACGAGTTGAAACTTCGGCGGCTGTTCAGGCCCAGCCCCGACTACAACAATGAAGACATCCTTGGAGATGGCCTGTGTTTACTGCCGGGTTGTCAGGGAGTCCTCCACACTTAGGCAATAAGGAAGGGGATTATTTGCTTTGGCTGTGAAAGAAGGCTCTAATCAGATCATTGTGACATGTGAACACATTGTTTGTCCTCCTCACCACCCAACTCTCTCCATCCCTCCGTAGTTTCTGTTCACCTTTCACCTTTTCCCCTCATGTCTTCCTGTCATGTTTTGCAAACAGTCTTGCAGGTTATGTCTGAGTGAGAGCTGAATTTACTTGCAAACTGCAAACGAAACATAAATCGTGGAAAAAAAACATGCACTTATAATTATTTATTACCAGCACACAGCGGTGGCTGAAGTACACCCACGGTACTGAAGTAGAAATATGGATACTTGTATGAGAAACACTCAACTTCTTTACTTAAGTAAAAGTGAAAGTAACTTTAAACTTTACAAACGGTCTCTGCATTGGCAAATTATACTTCACATTTTAGTGATGTACTGCAAATACTAAGAAGACAAACCAAACCTCAAATTAAAAAAAAAAACAATACCCTGAAAATGATAAAACTAACATGAGCTTTCAAAGTCAGAAACAAACTCTAAACATTATGACGCCTTTCCCTCGTGGTCATCATGGTCTTATTTTCGTGTGGTTACATTCATTGTGCAGCAATAGACACATCAAGGGATTATCTTTTATGCGTCATTGTCCCTTTGATTTGAGTTGAAATTGTTCCTGATTTTGGCAAAGTGGACAAAAATACATCTTTAATACCCCTCCTATGCGTTAAAAGTAAAGTAAAAAAAAAAAAAAGCCTGTTTTGACCTAATAACATTATACATGTATTTATGTTAAAATGTGAAAGATAAAGATAAAGTTAAAGATAAAACTTTAGGACCTTATTGTAGTATTTGTACTTAATTACTTTTCATATAGTATATTTTTCTGCCATCATACTGATTAGAAAAAAAAACGTCCGCACAAACATCCCTCCAGCTCCATGTGTAATTGTTTTCTTCCCTGTCCTTCCACTGATTTGCTCCTCCATTGTCCTCCCTGCTACCCGGCATGTGAAAAGACAGAGGGCAAGATAAAGTAGGTTGTGAGAATAGTCATGTGTAATTGCCACATCGTCTGTCTTATCTGATCTCGCAAGCCTGCTATTGTAATGAAACACCAGTGGAGACAAGCCTTGAAAGGTGAATATTACACAGCATGATGGCACAATCCATCCCTTCATTTCTCTGGGTTTTCCACACACTCATTCAAGGAAGTACTGGGGCATGTGAGGGCTGGATGTGGGCTCGAGGATGGCAAGAGTGCTGAGGTAACCACTCTGATAAGTGATGCATCTCTGCACTGTATTGTGCATTGTGCCTCACAATGACAACCCCTTTGTGAAGACACATTGAATTAAGATGCATCCATGGGTGATTTTTTTTATAAGATTAAAGACTCAGGTTTCAGTCTGTCGATGCTTCAATGTGTGGGAATATTTGCCGTCATATATTTTAGTGAGTGTGGATTTCAGCCGATCTTCAAATGACTATGATTAATGATAAGTGCACTTTTTCATCAGGTAACTTTTCTTTGACAAGGCTAAATAAGTGGTGCATATATTACACAGTGCTGATATTTAAAAGGACAACCATGTGACATCCTCTCTTCTGAGTTCAGATACTGCACTTTAGCGCCCTGCCATGATTTCATGAGGTATTGCAGCATAAATATTTTTTTCAAAATCATTTTTCATCTAAAATCACTGGATGAATGCAATTATACTTTCACTCAAGTACAAAGTCAAGTACAAATATGAGGTACTTGTACTTTACTTGGGTGAAAAAGACTGTACGGTAGTGTAACTGGTGTGTCAGTTAAAACACAGTGACCAAGAGTCATTTAATGTTTATTTGACATTTCAAAGGGGAAGAATGAATGTGGTTTCTGTACAAAAGAAATATTAATTTACATATGAATATCTAAATGTATACATGATAAGTGAAAGTAGTAAGTAATATATGTGATTCTTACACCTAACAGGTTGGAGAGGTCTTACAATGTAATACAACGCAGCACGAAAATGCACAGAATATGTAACAGCATGAGCTTTAACCAAAAAGAGACTAGTCAGCTCTTATGTAGCCCCCTCCCAATACCCCCAAAGATGATGGTGTTTCTATGTTCACTACAGATCCTCTGAACATCCAAATGGGTCCTATGTGATGACAAGCTGAGAAACTGCTTTTTACCCTTTTTATTTGTGGTTCAACAGTTGTTCAATGTTTTAGATCAGTAAATACTTTTGGTTACTGGTGGTTGTTTAGGTCTGTGATGGTTAAAACTCTAAAAAGTGATATTGTCATGAGCTCATAAAAACAAGCCCATTTCCAGGTTTGGGATAATAGTGAATCCAAGAGAGATTTTAAAGCATTTATTTATAGAAGGAGGAGAATTTTCTCAGTCCATGAAGGAACAATTAATGCTTCAGTTCATCACTAGCATTAAAAATCAATGCATGGCTTTTACTGGGCAGGAAGGAGATGAAAACAATGTAATCTGAAAAATAAACACTGACAGAGACATTTCTACTGCAAAATGAGTCCTTTTACTTTTCAAACATTAAGTCATTTTGCTGATAATGATAGTGATTCTTAAAACTGCAGCTGAAATCATGGGGAAAAAGATAGAATTTAATAATGCACTTTTCATTTTGAATCTCTGTTCTCTTGGTCCAGACTAAATATCCATAGATAACCTAATATTCCATGCTGTTACAGAAAAATGAAGCCACTTTTCTAACCTGGGCCAAGACATGGAGTAGAACTGTAGAATCACATCCATGTCGCTCTGATTGAATCTGATCAGTGATTGGTAATAAAAGCTGTCAGTCATGTACCTGTTTGAAAACAGATAAAAATGGGGCGTCACAGGGTGGATTTTCTACAGACAGAATATAGGTGAGGAGTAGATACAGTAGGGGTCCTTGAAAGATCATAAATAACCAACTAGGCATTACAGTTCTGAGGATGTCTGGCCAAGTTGCTGCATAGCAGTAACATCAGCAGATGACATAAACAAATTAAAGGATAAATGCTGCCACATTTTCACATAGGCATTTGTCATTTCTAAAGTGCATTTGAGCTAAAACTCAAAACAACTCCCTCAAAAAGTAAATGGGCTTAATCATGACTTGTCTAATGTCCAAGTATTCTTTACAGATACGTGGGTCTGGAAAAGAAGAGTGATGCTTTTTTTTTTTTTTTTTTGCATTCCAGTTCAGATTAAAGAAGGAATTAGTGGTTGGATTTAATGGAAAGTAACAGAAATGGTTTGAATTATGGTTTGGACTGAATGATGGGTATCACTCATTTCTATTAAGCTGAGGTTTGTTTACAGACACAATAAAGCTGGATGTAAGACAACAGACTGGGGGCTCTCACTCCCACTGCGCCAAAAGGCATCTTTCTGATGCCATAAAATAGTGTAACTTGTTGTTTTATATGAGGTAGCTGACAGACATGATCATTCAAATACAATCAATCAATCAAACTCTATTGGGGCAACACAGTGGTGCAGTGGATAGCACTGTCACTTCACAGCGAGAAGGTCCTGGGTTTGATTCCTTTCTGTGTGGAGTCTGCATGTTCCCCTGTAGTCGTGTGGGTTCTTTCTGGGTACTCTGGCTTCCTCCCACCATCCAAAGACATGCACTTATAGATTAATTGGTTAATCTAAATTGTCCATAGGTTGTTCCTCTCTACATGTGACTGTATATGACTGTGAAGAACTGGCAACTCATCCAGGGTGTACCCCCCCTTCATCCATAGGTAGCTGGGATAGACTCCAGCACCCCTGCAACCCTAGTGGGGATAAAGTGGGTTCAGAAGATGAATTAATGAACCGCACCACATCATAACAGAAGTCTACAAGAATCTAAACTAGACTCTTAGGCTACGTTCAGGCTGCAGGCTCAAATCCAGTGTTTTTGCCCCATATGTGACTTCTATTTGATCTGTTAAATACAGTTTGAACAGCACAAATCTGATTTTTTCAAAGCCGACCCGGGCCACTTTCAAATGTGGTCCTAAATCCAAAACGAATCTGATATTTTGCAATGCGACATTTATGCATTTATCCAACTTTCACATTATTGAAATGGAACAAACGTCACAATTCTGTGTCCCAGGAGGAGGAGCAGCAGCAGGAAAAACATATTTACTTCCATAAACACAGTGCATGCCTGCAAGGTCACATATTAGTCAGGACCTTTTTTGCGCATGTAGGTCACTTCAGGGTCGCATTCAGTTCATACTCAAAACTGATAGAAATCGCATTTAATGTGTAACATGAACCAGCACACAAAAATTTAATTTCACCAAAAACTCTGAATTGTGCAGTAAGACCAGCTGTCTGAATGTAGCTTTAGTAACCCAATTCACAGACACCCAACAGAATCTTCTGGGAGCAAACCCTTGGTGACAGTGGCGGGGAAAAAATTATTTTAACAGGCAGAAACCTCAAACAGACCCCGGCTGTTGGAGGATGGTCGTCTGCCTTCACCAGTTGGGGTTCAAGAGAGAGGGTAAAAGGGGGAGAGAGAGAGAGAGAGAGAGAGAGAGAGAGAGAGAGAGAGAAACCTAGAATTGCTGTTACTAGTATAACTACCAATAACTAATACACCTACCCATAACTGCTAACACCACTACTCCAACCACAAGTATTTGGTTGATTGTGTATTTGATTGTATTTGATGGACTGTTCTTAGCTGGTCTCAGGCAGGAAGGCTTGTTTAGTTTGGTCCCTTACAGTCTTTAGGAAAGTCATGAGGCCAGATCCACCGGTGCCTCTCTCCTCTAGCGCTTTTGGCGCTTGGCTGACCAAGTCCTCATTTGAGTCCTGGCTCTGGTTTCGCAGTTGTCGTGCAAGAGCAGCAGGTACCGTGATGAATCGGCTGACAACATTTAAGTGGTAGCTGCGCAGAGCCACCAGTTTTGTGACGCAGCGCTCAAAGGCCTGGTTGAGGTGCTCACTAGGCTGCTCCTGAACAAAATTCCTCAGTGAAGGCTGCATGGAGATGTCCTGGATCATTTGATTATGAGCAGGGGGCATGTAGTTCCTCATGCGGGTGAGAAAGGCACCTACATAAGTGCAGTATTATCACAGTAAGTTGCCTTTTCTTTACAACACTGTAGTGATCAATCAAATGAAGACATCTTACCACTTTTTCCTTCATGTTTGACTCCCAATAGTTCATCAAAGCAGTGCAGCAGGCTGCTTTCTGCAGCACTTCCTCCTGAATACTCCATGGGCTCTCTTTGGACACCTTCATAAACCAGCCCCTTTGGCATGGAGGGGTTGTCTTTCCATCTGTGTATGTGTACATAAAAACACTTTGCAATAACATGCTGAAAAAAGCTGACTAATTAAAACAGAAATGCTCATATATACCCGGAGAGGTAGATTCTCATGATACCATAGAAGACTGAAGGCTCCACATAAGCTGTAAAAACATTAACGTGTCAAATGTATAAAATTAAAGTATGGATGTTGAGGATATGTTTGAGTGACTACCGTGCATCAGCTTCAGTGCATCAGTCATGTCCTGCAGAGACTTGCTGATGGTGTCCAGGGCTTTGGTCACACCTTCAGTGTCACCACATCTGACACCATTGATCACCGTGGGAATGCTCTGCAACACACATATAATGGTAAAGCCTTTTTTATTTGACAGTGCACACAGATCTTTCAGTAAGTGTTTTCACCTTCAGTGCAGGGACTGCTGCCAGCTCTACCAGCAGAGTGACCATAAAGAAACCCCGTGTGTTGTCCCCACCTGGGAGACTGAACAGCAGCTCCAGGTTCCTGCACCACAGAATTAAAACCATGACCTTTGTGCTGATAGTAGGACAGTAGCTTATTGATGCTTAATCAGAACCAATATAAAAATCTACTCACTCCATGTCAAACGGCCTGATCCAGGAGATAAAAATGAGCATGAGAAAGAAACAGGAGAGAAGTTTAGATTTGTTCAGGACTCTTATGTTGGATGCCACCAAACCACACAGCTGGTCTCACCCTTGTGGATCCCTCTTCTTCCAGTTTGCCAAAACTGCATCTGCATGGACCAAGATCGGGGGAAGTCCTAAGCGCTGAGACACCTCCCAGAAGGGGACAGCCAGATTACGTGGCAGCACCTTGAACCAGGATTAATTGTAAAATCAGTCAGTGGATGTAAATAATTGACACTTCAACATCATCTAGTCCTGTATCTGCTTTTTGTTTGTATTTCTCTTCGTATGAAGACTCGGCAAACACAGGTAAATTCAAAGGTTTTGTCATAGTACAGTGAAAAACTTTGTAAATTGGGCCTGTACAATATAGGGAAAATTGTTCAGTATTTTAATAACAGTAAGAAAAGACTTTGCAGCATACACCAAACTAACAGCAGCTAATTTCAGGTTAGGTGGGCTTTATATGACTGATAAAATGTGTGAAAGCATGGCACATTTATCCAGAGATTATCAAGAGACTGAGCACATACATGACTTTTCTTTGTAACTGTGTTTTTGTATTGTGTTTATAATACATGTTCAGATTACAAAAACCATGAGAATGCCATTCATCCCTTAAATTATTTTAGATTATTTATTTAATTATTTAAGATTATTTTAAATCCATGCAGTTAAATCATATTATTCAGGTTAATCTGAAAAATAGAGTTCTATGTGTATATTATATCCTCTTTCGTGTGTTTTTATTGGAATGGGACCAGGGTCACAGGAAGTAAAGCATCAATATGACAGAAAGAAGGTTAAAAAGTCAGACGGATACTTCTACTGTGTCGTTTTCTCCCTCCTGCCAGACATAGCCCATGGTCATAACACTGAGGGCCAGGTGGGCCAATCGTAACTCTCTGTGTCTCTGGAGAAACTCACTGCTCAGCATCGGCATCTGGACAGGAAGAGTAACAACACTGAACTTTAATAACATACAGAGTCCACTGTCCTTGTGAGTTTATTGTCCTCACCCACCCTGTTAATACAGGAGCGCAACTCGTGAGAGTGCACGAGCTCTGGGACACGAAGGGCGATATCCATCCACGGCTGATAGTAAGGTGGAAGCTCCTCCTGTGAATTATATCAAATGAAACTCAACATGCACAGACATGAAGGAGACAAGCTGTTGTAAAATGTACGCCACAGGAGGGATGTGACCCAGCCTGACTTATCTGTGAAGAAGCCTGCATCTGGAGCCTCCTTTTGTTTATTGTAGAAAAATTAGTTAGTCGTTAATTTATGTTATGGTTTTTGCTATTTTGAAGCCCGTAATTCTTATTTACAGATTGTTGCTTTTTTTGTCCCTCTACCATCTAGACCAGCCATTAAACACTGGAAACTGTGGCAAAATACACTTAATTGTTTAACTCCATCCCTGGTCATCATCCTCAATGGTATGAGACTTTAATCTACATTTCCACAAGCAGAAACAGCTTCATTCAGAAATATAAGACAGCTGACCCTGGATTTTTATACTCTTTACTCTATGTTGTTTCATCTACCGTGACCTCAGGCAGACGTTTAACCAAGAGGAGCATTTGTAAACACACATTGTCAGTAGGAATAAAGTGCAATAGACAAAGTAAACACGACAATACAAAGTTTCAGCCTTTATCAGTCAGTTGCTCTCAATCAATATCAGCAGCTGCTTACCGTTTTAAATGGTTTCTGCATAACCTCAAAACACTCACTCTTTGCTCATTGTAAATAAGTTATTTTTTAACTATATAGGCTTTTATTTTTTTAACATCATACAGGCGATGTGGTTTCATGACAGTCAAACTGTTCATTATGCCTGCCTGTGTGTAGTGTAAACATTAAAAATGGGTCAGCACAGATAAATTGCAGGGTCTTTTTTCACCTACCAAAGGCTGAGGGAGGATGAAGCCAAACTCCTCGGAGACATGGTAAGAGTCCAGACAGAACGGGGCGTTAGAGTCTTTGGTAGCAGCAGCCATAGAGAAAGTAAACCCACAGCAATGATGCTCTGACTGTCCAAAAGGTTTAGCAGATCCTCAAATATACAGACGTGGGAATTCGTGTTAAAGCTACAGTCAGTAGGTATTGCTTACACATTAAACTTCACTACGATTTCACAATTCTAAAAGGAGGCAGGTTTGTCCTTGTACCTTGTACTTTAAATCACTAACTCATTATTTCCTTAAAACGGCAATATATAACAGCACTGCACAAGAGTGAAGTTAATCCACTCGTAGGTTTATTGTTTTAATAAAATTATACTGACATATTAGGAAGTTTTTCATATTTCTCAGTTTCTGTAACAAGATGCAGGTGAAATAAATAGGAAATATAAGCACAGCATTAAAGATAGAAAACAGACTAAAGTGTTTAATACTATTTAGTGTGACCTCCCTTTGTACTTAACATGTTCTGAACTCTTCTGGACAGACAGTACACTGAAAAAAGTAAAACAGGGCTGTTGTTCATTTAATGTATGTTTTCAAATTCCAGTAACTGAAAATGATTAGGTTGATCACGGAATCTAAACTTTGTAGGTTTGAATCTATTATTTTTACATCTGAAGAATTTAAAATTTGCAGCAGGACAGGAAACTGGAATTCTTCATTTGATCAGGGCACTTTTTTTAGATTGAGTGTGGTTTGCGGGTGCAGTACACACATATTTCTAGGTGGCGGTAGTGCGCCAGAATACTGGTTGCACCTACCTTACCTAGAAAAAGACAGAAGAAGGAGGACAAAGACGACAAAGGTCAAACCAACGAAAAAGGTGAACGAAAGGCGGTTAACCGTTAAGTCAGCCCGCAGAACCTCACTGCTTTCTGGGAGCCTGTGGCACTTCAAGCAACTTTACTGGTAAGTATTAAACAGTAGACATTGTATACCGGTGACGGTAACGTGAATTCAAATAAATCTGTAACTGCCTCTGCCATTGTATGAGTGTTTTCGCGCCATAGCATGTTTTAGCTAGCGCTAGTGTTAGCATAAGTTGTTCTAACCTTATCTAGCTAGAACCTGGCTAACGGAACCGATATTCGTTAGTAATTGAGGGTGAGAACTTTCGCAGCTAGAATTCACTGTGGCGGTTTCAGGAGCTCATTATGCCGCCGGACAACGTAATGAGCCACGGTTGACATTGGCCCTGAGTGCCTGCGACTCCCGGGGCTTATTTATCCGGCAGCGAACCGGCGACCGGGCTTCAACCAGGCATCATTTCTCTGCTAGAAATCGCTGCAGCGGCCAAGGCCGGTGTCAGGCGCGGTTCAGGACATTTTCTTTCGGCAGACACCGGCGGCGACCGGGGCTCAACCGGGCATCATTTCTCTGCTAGAAATCGCTGCTGCAAAGGGACAATATTGATATCGCGGCTTTAAAAAAAAACAAACAAAAAAGAAACGGTCCAGTGGTCGTTCGAACATTTCCGTTGCCGGTGTTCCAGTTTAACTGGCAGTCAGGCAGTAGGGACGAGATCTCACTGTGGCCTGTGGCACCGGTGCCTGTGGTTCACCATTTCTGGTGCCAGTGGCTTAATTCCAGTGGCTGTGGTACTGTTACCACTGTTCTATTGGTAAAGAGCAGTTTACAGTGGCTAGCGCATCATACGACTATACGGACGTTCAAGCCAGGCATGAAGTAAATCTGTTTGTTGGTTATGGAATGGGAGTCAGGCTAATAATGCAGACCTAAGTTTGTTCGTGAATATAGACCAGGTTTTGCTGAAATGAGTACTTTTGAGATTGAGTGAAGTGGACATTTTTTCAACTGAAATTTCATTAAATTAAGATTTTTTTGTTTAAGATACGACTTTATTCCCTCAATATTATTACTTTTATTCTCAATATATCACTTTATTCTCGTAAAATTATGACTTTTTGTGTTCAACTTTATTCTCATGAAAATACAGGTTTCATCTTGATATTTTACGACTTTATTCTCGTAGTGACGAGTGTTTTTATTTTCTTATGTGGCCCTAATATGCCGTTGTAGTTAACAGGTTCTTCCAGTGTGGAATATTTAGCTAATTTCTAGTTTTCCAGTGGAGGACGAGTTTATTCTTAGCGACAGTTAGGACTGTGAATAATATTGTTTTAGTCAGTGTAATGGTCTATTAGGGGGTGGAGGATGGGTAAAAAAAAAAGGAGAAAGAATTGTTATTGATACAACGTTGAATGTTCACTGGGCTTAGGATAGCGACCCTGAAATGTGGCTGCCAGCTCGGCCAGACTCTGTTTAAAACGGATGCATATGTCCGAGTTCGAGAATGTGGTGGACAAAGACATGAAATAAACATATCAATTCACAAGAATCCCGTTTAAAGCTTGTTGACATTTCATACAAAGGTTAGCGCCAGCACTGATTAGGGTTTCTACTTTTGTCAGTTGTTGTTCAGTTATCTGTGGATCGTCAACATTCATGCCCCCCCCCCCCCCCCCCCCCGTGCATCTGTGCATCATCAACATTGCAAACAAGGCGCTTCCTTAGCTCACAGTCCAATGTAACTGATAGAAACCCATGGCACCTGGCACCAAGCTGAGTTGTGGTGCCGGGCTGTGGTACTGCAGTGTCATGGCACTGAGCTGTGGCACCATGGTACCACGGCACCTGGCACTGAGCTGTGGCACTGCGGCGCCATGGCACCTGGCATCGACCTGTGGCACCGCGGCGCCACGGCACCTGGCTCCGAGCTGTGGCACCGTGGTGCCACGGTACCTGGCACCGTGCTGTGGTACCTGGCAACAAGCTGTGGTACCGCCGCGGCATGACACCTGGCACTGAGCTGTGGCACTGCGGCACCATGGCACCTGACATCGAGCTGTGGCACCGCAGCGCCACGGCACCTGGCTCCGAGCTGTGGCACCGTGGTGCCACGGTACCTGGCACCGTGCTGTGGTACCTGGCAACAAGCCGTGGTACCGCCGCGGCATGACACCTGGCACCGAGCTGGGACCACAGTGCCACGGCACCTGGCACCGAGCTGTGGCACTGCGGTGCCACGGCACCTGGCACCGAGCTGTGGCACCATGGTGCCACAGCACCTGGTGTGGTACCGGAAGTGAGCCACAGGCGGTGTCAGTGCCTCAGTATGCACCTGCTGTCTCTCCAATCAGGTTAACTGGCGATACTTGGCGTATATTTGCTGCTCCAGATGTTTCATCGCAGATTTGTCACGACTAGACCTGCCTGCCTGTGTGAAGATAAAGATCCTAGATAAAGAAGACCTCGCCAAAAACATAAACATCACTACATAATAAAGTCTGTATCATGACAGACATATGACAACATGACAGACACAGATATTCCTGTTGGACACTAAAGGGATCGTGCTGCACTTTTGCAATAACCATTCCATAAGTGTCTGTCTTGTTCAGATTCTATTGTAGCTCGATACCCAGTAGTCTCTTGTGGTTCGGTGTGTAGCGCGAATATCACACAAATATATATATATATTAGTGGTGGGCAGCGATTAAAATTTTTAATCGCGATTAATTGCATGGCTTTCTGCGATTAATCGCGATTAATCGCATAGTTGTTGGGGGGGGGGGGCACATCAACAGCATGTATTGCCTTTCAATGATATTCCAGACTGGAAGTACCTCGGTGATGAAAATAATTGCACGTCAGTGCTTCCAAACAACTGTGTCCTTCTCAACCCCACCATCTGAAGACATTTAAAATGAAAATGTCCATGTAAAAAACCACTACTTTTACACATGTTTATGTCCCCACCAGTGTATTTACAGTTGTGAGTGATTGGCAGGAGTCTTAAGCCCACTAATCAGTACTAATACTAATAAGCCCATTAATATGTGATGTTCAGTTTTTCAAAGCAAGCAAAAGGGGCCCTGAAGTGGTCAGAATAAGTTGCACTAACGTATGTTTTGTCCTTTCCGTGTTACCGTAGTTACAGGGGTTGGACAAAATAATGGAAACACCTTCACCTGAAGATGATAATGCCCCAATCCATACAGCTAGAATTGTTAAAGAATGGCAAAAGGAACATTCTAATGAAGTTGAGCATCTCGTATGGCCGGCACAGTCCCCAGACCTCAACATTATTGAGCATTTATGGTCAGTTTTAGAGATTCAAGTAAGACGTCGATTTCCACCGCCATCGTCTCTAAAAGAGTTGGAGGGTATTCTAACTGAAGAATGGCTTAAAATTCCTTTGGAAACAATTCACAAGTTGTATGAATCAATACCTTGGAGAATTGAGGCTGTAATTGCCGCAAAAGGCGGACTTACACCATATTAAATTATGTTTTGTTGATTTTTTAAAGATGTTTCCATTATTTTGTCCAACCCCTGTAGTTCGGACATAGAACTAACAGACATGTTTCTTTCACTCTTGTTTGTATGGCCCCAAAAACGTTTGCCTGTGAGTATTTTATGTTCAGTTGTTGTAAGAATGAATAGTATCAAATATCTCTGATGTGAGCATTTGTTGCTGAATAAAAAGACGTTGTAAACCTTTAATTAACCTGTAAATGCTAATCGTTAGCGTGTCTATGGATTTTCCCATTCAAGTTAGCATTGAGATAAAATGACTGTTAATACAACATTCACATCGTAAATGAGTAAAGGTTAGTTCAAAGGCTGACATATTAGACCTAAACACAACCAATGAATTTACATAAACTTAGCATGAGCCTGCATAAAGAATTAGCAACCCATCTCCGACTGCTTGCATAAACAAATTAGCTTAAACAAGCATTACTTGTAAAGTTTGCCAGTTTTCTCCTCTCAGCCGGCACATACACACAGCACTGGTGTGTGGACCGGCAAAATAAAAGCATGAGTTTCAAAATAAGAGTCTGTATGTATAAATCAACTAAGACTTGATTGAAAGGCAGAACAGTAATAAAACGGCGTTAACGTGAGATAAAAAAAAATTGTCGGCGTCATTTAATGAATGCGTTAACGCGGTAATAACACGTTAACTTGCCCACCCCTAATATATATATATATATATATATATATATATATATATATATATATATATTTAACTGTAGTTCAAATCCCCTTTCCTCCTTTTTTTTTATATTGTCAACAGTTATCTTTGACAGAAATGACAGGTTAGGGTGGAGGACTGAACGTGTTTTAGAGTTTTCTGAGTGACTAGCTTTAACGATGTGACCTCAGTTTGTTCCGATGTAATTTATCAAATCAAACTGATGATATGCCGCGTGTTGTTGTGGGAGGCTGCTCTGTGTGTTTTGGTGAACAATAGGGTGGTTCTTAAACATGTGAAATTTTTTCTTCGTGTTTTTTTTTCAAGGTCTTACCCCCTCAATTTGTTCCTTTACCTATATTGATGTAAAGGAAATGTACCAAAAGAAAATTCTCAGGTATTTACTGGTAGCTCAAGTATCTCAAACTTTTTAATATGCAGACATTAAACATTCACAGAGATTTCAACCACAATGCAATATACATTAATCAATGACATGTTTTAAAACTCAATTCTGTAATTCCACACAATATTCCAGTTAAAACAAATCATGTTCTGTGTATTAACAACAAAACTAAAGTCAATTTGAATTTAACATCTAACATTCAAACACTATGACTACAGTCAACCAGAGTCCAATAATGTGTTATTGAAACAGATACTCTATGAATATCTGGAACTACTGAGTAACATGTTCACAGTTCTCACTCCGTCGTGGGCACACAGGGTCTCTTTGTTGCAGTCTGGGAAGACATGACGGTGCTCTGACACAACTTGAAGGAGGAAGTGTAACTGCAGCTCGTCATGTGTCAGCGATCCGCTGTATTCCTGGATTAGTGCGACGCCTTGTTCGGCATGGTCATTCACTACTTTCAGAGCATCTACAGTCTCCTTCGCCTGCTTGTAGTCATCCCTTTGTTCCCACATTTCTGGATCGACCTGCAGAAATTCCTTCGGAAGTTCCAATAGTTCGAACAGAATGAGGGACTTCTTTGTCACAAAACTTTCCAGGGATTTCTGACGGAAGGACTTCAGTGTGATGCTTAACCTCTTTGCTGACGTTGAAACAGCATCCTGTTCTCTCATGGCAACAACCATCAATCTCTTTGTTGCGGCACTGACCTCGTCGTCGAACAAAGCCAAACCGATCAATGGTTCCGATAGATACCAGAGGTGCTTGACAAGCTTCTCCAATGTAGCCTTGGAGATGGGTACACTGACGTGTGTAGTCAAGCAAGGATCTCAGCAGCATCAGGTCATTTTGTGGGGCACTTGCTGCTTGTGGCGCTGTGTTCCATGTTTTCAGATACAGTCGCACAGCAAATATGCACACATCCCTGAGACCTTTGTCCTCCCTTGAAGTGAGCTTAAACTGTCCTCGAAACATCCAAGTTTTGAGGGAATAGATGACTTTTGACATCCAGCAGGTATGGTGCATGGCTCCAGGTTGCATGAAGAGTACCCCGACGAGGAACTTCTCCCAGGAAGATCAAGGACAGCTCTAGAAATTCCCTGTAGTCTTCTCTTGGCTGATGCTTCTCCAGATGCTTGGTGGCAAAATTGATGATGTCTTGTTAGATGTCACCCACTGATTTCAGCACATCATCGCTCTGTATCCCCATTTGGTAGTTGTCTCCGTTGATGTACTCCCAATATTCTTGGAACTGTGTAAACAATGGCACCTCGGGAGAAGACAGTGATCCCATACCTACTTGGAACACAGCACCAATGATCAGCTCCATCACATGATGTCTACAAGCCAATGACAAAAGTTCCTTGTCAAGCTTTTGTTCCAAAAGGGTGCATGTACCAGAGATCCACCCAGTGTTGGAGTTGGTTGTGTCAAAGCACATTGCTCGAATGTTGTTCCTGATCTTCCAATCATTCACAGTTTTGACTACTGCTGCAGCCTGAGCCTCGCCTGTCCCAGATGGAAGCTTTGCGACAGCGAGCAGCTGTGAGACACCCTTTCCAGAGACCAGTATTGGGAGGCGATCATGTTTTTCTTTGCTGGTTAGGTCAGGCAGCAACTTCCCGTCCCAGTGCACAACCAAAGGCACGTTGCCCTGGAACTCAGCCTTGAGATTTGCGGATCGTTCGGCTCGAAGCTGTATCCTGTTCCTGCAAATTGTAGATCGATTGAGAGCAAACTCATCAATGTTTTGTCCCAGGCCCTGGATTGTTTTAGCAATAACAAAAGTTGCTTTGTGATCCGTCTTTTTTGTCCTGGCCAGTGCTGCTGCCACCTTTGGTGTGATAACTGTCTTCCGACCTCTCTTTCTCTTTCCAGAAATCTGAGAGCCACCAACAGCACCTTCAAATTCAGTGTCTTGGTCATCGTCATCTTCAGCTGGAGAACTGTCCTCAGATGATTCAATGCTACATTCTCTCACTGACATCACTGTCTTCATGTCTTCTTCAGCTCGACGTCGCCTTTCAGCCACCTGCTGTTGCCGTATTGCCACTCGCTTCTCTTGCTCCAACAACTTTTTATCAACACTTCCCAGTGTCCCACACCTTCCAGGTTCTCGTTGTGCCAGCAAAAACTCTTTGTCTTCATTGATCTTCATGATATTGAGGGCATTCACATGTGCAATATCGAACAGATTATCAAGTTCAGCAACAAACGCATTCTTGTTAGCTTTCTGAGTTGCAGACTGGCGATTCTTGTTTTTCTTCAGGTGGCGCCACCTCTCAAATGTTTTTTTCAAGCTTGACTTGGCAATTCTGCTTGTCCCTGGTTGGTATCCTGGCTTTCTCCTAGAACTTAGCCATCTCTGACACTGTTGCAGCAGATGACTGATGTACAGTTTCGTGAAGTTCAAGATGATGATGAAGAAACAACCCCAACGACATGCGTAATGATGGCAGCTTAGAACCAATAAGTTCTGATACAGTAGACCCAAGAAGATAGATTTCATCTTGAGACCGGGTCGTGACAGCCATGGTTGGTATGATATTTTTGCTTGCTTCAACAAAGGGAATGCAAATGTCACTATCACTAATGCCACAAAATCATCCCATTTACATAGAAAGTTTTGTAGCTGAAGTGCATGAAACATCTGGTGACCATGGTTACGTGTTTGAACTGTTTTATCATTGTCGTAACCATGGTAACTTGGCATGTTGCTATCATTGTCACCAGAAAAGCAAACAAACAGTGTATTTGATTAGGATACAGTCAATTACAAGTAATAATGAGGAAATATAATATTTGACAACCATATACATGATAAAGGTCATTAGTAGCATGACCATGAGTACTATTTGCATTTACAAATATGTGTATATTTTTTCGGAATTTGAGCAGCCTTGAGCTACCCCTAAATATTGTTCAAATGTGTTCATATTTGTTCCGAGAGTTTGTTTTTGGTGTAGGAACAAAATTAGAGGGTAAGACCTAAGAAATTTTGAACTTTAAAAATAAGGACCACCCTAGTGAACAAACCTGAGTTTAGCTTGAAGTTCTGCTGTGGATCTGTTCCAGTGAATCCACAGACTAGCACACAACACATCAGAGGACGTGCTTCTGTGTCGTGGGTTTTGTTTAGTCTGACAATGATTAGTTTTATTAGTTTTTATTCAACAGGCTGCCCATGTTAACTTGTGACTATCACCAGTTGACATGGGTGTGTTTCCTTGATAATCAGCAGGTGTTGAACACCTGGCTAAATGAAACAGATTTATACGGATGAAGCGGGATGTTTGCCATGTCAATCGGTGGCGTAGTGAGTTAGACGTTCGTCTCATATTTATACCGCTGGATCACATCAGTTCAAATCTTCTCACTGTACTGAAAATTATGTGGTTTTTTTGGCCAGCACGTTTGGTTTTGCTGTCTGTAAATGATACTGTCATCATACAGACTTCATTAAGTAATGATGTTTATGTTTTCAGCGAGGTCTTCTTTATCTAGTATCTTTAGCTTCACACACGCAGGCAGGTCCGGTCTTGACAAATCTGCGATCGAAACATCTGGAGCAGCAAATATACGCCAAGGATCGCCAGGAAATGCAAAAATGTCCCTCATGACCCCCTCTCTCACCAGGACTTGTATTTAAGAAATAAATTGTCTTTTTGTAAGGTGCAATAGAGCTATCTTTCTTACTTAGTACTTAACAATTTTTATGCAAAGAGTATTTTTTGGAAGAATAGCCTAATATTTTAACCATTTAATGGACTGTATTAAACCTCTGTATGTTAACAATTAATTATTAATGGCACAATTATTTCCACAATTTTCAGTAAATATTGGGTGGCATTTCCCATATTGATTTCCTACTATAAATTAAAGCTCCTCTTGGAGCAGTTTGATGAAATCTTAGTCTTTGGGGAAGATATGTCAGTAATTCCAAATTCTAAAACTTGTTTCTGTATGCTCTGGTGTGTGTTTTCCAGATCAATGCAGAGTTCATGCGAATTACAACCATTCCATTAGAGACAAAGTTCTTGGCACAGTTGGACAAGTACTCCCCACAGCTACTGAGGGTCATCAGGAGCAAGGGTGGAGTTGTGAAAGAAAAGGCCACCAGGACATTGCGGGTTTTAGATGAGGTAACTATGAATGAGTTGTGGATCAATGAGGTATACATGTATGTCTAAATAGTCCTGTTTTGAGTGGCTGTAATATTAATTAATACCATCTGTTCTTTCTCAGACAGCGGACATCAACATCAGAAGAGATGCATCCTCAAATTGGTGATGATCTACCTTGGTGAACATGTTGACCACCTTATCAAAGAATTCCAGGTAAGGGTATCTCTGTCACTTGCTCACACAGGTCCTGTTTCTTTGCATGTGGTTAATCTTCACAGGGAGACAGTTTAAAGTGCAGGTGTGACTACATGTTACAGTTGAGGATGCAGTAGATGAGATAAGTTGGACTACATTTGGAGGTGGTCAGGGATGCATATGGCCACATTGTAGCAGTGTATATGCACCCTTTCATGAAAATACAAGAACCCAAATTCTCTCTGAAATAACTTGACACTGACAAAAGTAATTAGAATCCATCATTTATTCCATAAATAATAAAATCAGACATTGCTTTAGATTTTTGATCCAACAAAATATTTTAAATAATAAAGCAAATGAAAACCAGTTTTAAGGAGGAATGAAGCAGTTTTTTTCCCAATCAGTCCTGTGCAACACATTATGGTAAGACACTTAGACATGCAGCTGACGTGATTTAGCAGTACATGGTTTGTTTTCAGATATGCTGACATTACGTTTTAGATTCATTTTTGCAATAACCATTCCATTGTTGGGGCTGTTAGCCTTTGTAGTGTTGCAGTCTATTGGGCATTCTTGTTGTCTTAATGTATTATTTTTTTTGCATGTTATGCAGGAAAGTGAGGCTGAAGAACTGGAACAGACAGCCATGGCAATCTTCATCGTCGAGAAAGAGGATCCTTTCCATCAACCCAAAGATCTGAGGATTGTCATTGAAGGAACAGCAGTCCTAAATGAGTTGCCCTCGGTTGCAACAGCTTTTGCCATGTTCTTCGGGCTGGTATATGTGCTCAACCTCAAATATCCAAAAAAAAGCTCAATTCACTTTTGAGTTTGTGCAGAAAGTCCTGATGGCACTTGATGGGAAAAAGATGTCCCCAAGAATTCACAGACTGGGTACGTTCCTGCACAGCTCGGAGTAGGCACAGCCTACTTACACTGACTTGCTGAGAGCTCAATATTTTGTGACAAAGATTTTAGATACTTTAAAAGATGTTTTGATTTTGCACTTGACTTCTTTTTCACTGCAGTATTTTCAAAAAAGCCTGGCCACATTTAGAGACAAACCTTTTCATGGGCCAAAATAGACCATGTGTGCACAAACGGTGTGTAAAGGTTGCTTTTCTCAGAAACTGGATCTTTTTGTTTGGAGTTTTAATTTACAGGACTTCATTTCCACTGCAGCATTGAAAGACTGTCAGTTTCACAGGCCAAAGTAGGCCATCTGTTCAAAAAATGTCTAAAATTGACATTTGGACTCTGGACTTTTATAAGAGGTTGGCATTTGGAGGTTTCAATTACATTGTTGTACTAACACACAACTCCAAGTTCAGATACTACTACTCTCAAAAGTCATGGTTGATTGAAAAATGGTCTAAAGCAGACGTTCAGGACTTTGGATCCCAATCATCATAGTTTCCTCAGGTGATCACTAGGGAGGTTAACAGGAAATGATCCATACTTTGACACTAACAAAGTTTTGAAAGCATTAGCTAAGTGGGCTAAATAATAATATTGTTAGTAGTGTTCACTTGATAAAGTTGCATTGAGAGTTGATTTGAAGTTGGCAGTGAGGATTTAGGATCCTCACTTATGTTTGAAGGTTGCTCTTGACAGGTGTTTACTGCTCTGAGTTCGACACTGTTGTGGTGTCTTGTTATCACTTACTACAGAGCAGCTCCAGAATTTCCATTACATTTTGTCTGTTTGGCTAAAGGAGTGTGTTATGAAGTTGAAACGTATACAATATTGTTAATGTATAGTTCTGCTTTACTCTAAGAAGAAATGTGTTCTGGAAGGAAAAACATTCCAAAGTAAGCATTGCAAATTTTTGTCCTTGAGTTCACTAAAATATTTTTTTGTGTGAGCTAACTATGGTTCTTAAAGTGGTTGGTATGTTCTCCCTGCTGCACACACTGCTTCACACCAAGGTACCTTTTTTCCACAGGCAAAAACTGTTAGGATTTGTCACTGTTAGGATTTGTCACTTGAGGATGACACTAATCTTGCCTTGGTAGGTAATCTTACACTGCTTCTGTGTAAACCAATGTTTGTAAAACACTTCTGTAATGTTGCACATTTATTGAAAAATAAATTGTTGCAAATGTGTTCTAAAGAAATGTCTTTAATACTCATTGAACAAGATTTATTTAACATTTTTAAATTGAATTAACTAAAAACTTCAAATAATGACAACAGGTGTTTTTTAATTTGTGACAACTTAAAATTCTTTGTTTGCTCAACCCCAAAAAAAGATTTGATTCATAGTTAACATTTCAGGTTGTATTAAATGGATTATTTACATTATGTCCATGACCCCAATGCGTTCTTTTAATTTGACACAACCTAAAATAACTGGTTTGTTTCACTTTTAAAAAATTACATGCATCAAATCAAAAATATTTAGGTTAAGCCAAATTAGTTATTTGCATTGAATTGATGTTGAATATTAGTTGTGATCTCTTTAATTTTTTTAGGTTGAGCTGAGGTTTTATTTTTATCAGTGTACGCTGATGACACACAAATCTATCTGTCATTAAAACATAACTCCACTACCCCTCTTAGGTGTCTTTTAGAATGTCTAGAGCAGTGTTTTTCAACCTTGGGGTCAGGACTCCACATGGGGTTGCCTGGAATTCAAATGGGGTCACTTGAAATTTCTGGTAAGTGATAAAAATAAACTCTTAAGCTGAAACTGAAGCGCTGTGGTACTTCTTTCAAATGTTCATTGTGGTCGGTTTCAGATGCTGCAGCTCTTTCATAATTCATAGTTTGAGTTCTTGTTTGTTCAGTATTAATTGTCAGCCTTGTAAATCCAAGCTGGACTGACTGTACATATCCTGACCAAGGAAAATAAAATTCTCACGTTGTGCAGTAATCTACATCTGGCTTTTCTGCCACCGTCCATAATAATATACATTATATCGTCTAAATGTCATCTAAAATTAACATTTATTTGCAGCATAGTACAGTAAACTATTACATGATCAGAAACAAATTAATTTTAGAAAATAAATGTCTCAGTTTTGAATGTCTGGGGTCGCCAGAAATTTGTGATGATAAAATGGGGTCACAAGCCAAAAAAAGGTTAGGAACCACTGGTCTAGAGGATGTTAAAAGTTGGATGGCACATAGTCTTTTGAATCTTAATGAAAAGGAAATTGAAGTTGTAATGTTTGGAAACCCTTGCCCTTAAGCCACCCTTAGTATTGACCTTGGTCCCCTGGGTCCCTACAACAAACCTGCTGCTAAAAATTTAGGGGTGATTTTTGATAGTACCTTCACATTTAATAAGCAAATAAATGCAGTTGTTAGAGCTAGTTTCCTTCAGCTAAGGATCCTTACTGAAGTCAAGCCTTTTCTCTCCCTCAAAGACTTTGAGAAGGTGATTCATGTGTTCATTTCGTCTTGGTTTGACTACTTTAACAGTCTCTACACAGGTGTCTCTCAGTCTCTGCTGTCTCGCCTTCAGTTGGTCCAAAATGCTGCTGCCCACCTCTTAACTGGTACACGTAAGCGAGAGCATATTACACCTGTTTTAGCCTCGCTACACTGGCTTTAGAATTGATTTTACTGTTTATTTTTAAGTCATTACATGGGTTGGCACCTTCTTATCTTTCTGATCTTTTAATGTGCACACTCCATCCTTCTCGTTCACTGAGGTCAGCTAACCAGTTGCTCTTGGTTGTTCCAAGGTCCAACGTGAAACACAGGGGAGAGCGGGCCTTTTCTGTAATTGCTCCTAAACTATGGAAAAGCCCACTGCTCCATATCAGGTCCTCAGCTACAGTTGATACTTTTAAAAGTCATTTAAAAACCCATTTTTATTCTTTGGCTTTTAAACCGGACTGAGAATTGACATTTTGGTATTTTATTTCTTTTACTTAATTTTATTTTAATTTTACTTGTGTAGATTTTATTATCTGTTTTTTTGTTTCTCTTCCTGCTTTGAATCTGTACAGCACTTTGGTCAACGTCTGTTGTTTTTAAATGTGCTTTATAAACAAAATTGACTTGACTGACTTGAATGATGACTTTCATGTTATAGACGACTGCCATAGTCCAGTAAAAAGTGGTTATGATTTAGTGCTGTATGATTGTACCATTGAGTCTCTGTTAATTTTACCTGTTTTACAATGTTACATGAGTTTGATTTAACTAGAAACACAGAGTGTCAGCCTCACCTGGTGGAGCGTAATGCACATTGCAGGAGTTACAGTGATTCATACTGAAATTATTCAGTCCTCCCAAACAGAACAGAACACAAGTTGTATTTTACTGCATGAATGGCTTCATTTTTTTCTTGGAAATATGATGCAATTTGTCCACATTCCCAGTGAATTTGATGAAAATTAATTGCAATAGGTTTCAGTGTCATCACAGAGTAATGATTGTTAAGAATCTGGTCAGTGAGTTGAGACTGCACTGTAGCTTTGGCATTAATGTGCTGTGAAATCTGAAAGATTAAAGGTCACCTGAAATTCAATTCCCCACGGAACAAAGTTAAGATGTACAAACACTGGATTGCATTGTTACACTGTGTAACGTGAGTGAGATGGTTCAGAGCAACACAAAGTGACGGAGGGAAAAGACGCAGCAGCAAAACTTTGGAAAAATCTCTTCAAAATAGGTTTAATTTTGGAATTACAGCTTAACTGATCTGAATCAGAGGCTGTGAAAACAGAAAACTGGGAAACAACCTTTGTCATTCTTTAACTATCTTAACAGGCTGCCTGTCATCTGTGCACTATGGCTGTCAGCACATATGAGTGGTGAGTACCATTATATTTATCACTGTCAAAACACACCCAGCAACTGAGTGTGTCAGTTACTGACATGATCATTTACTGTCTGAAAACACACTTAATTACTCAGTAAGAGAGCGTTTTAAGACAGTAAATGATCATGTTCATACTAAACATGACCCCTCAATAAGGAAACATGACCCCTCAGTTATGTGAATAACAACTGCATGTGTCAACAGTGTTGAAGGAAAAATAAACTGTTCTTGTAATCATTAACAGGACTGTGGCCAATGACTGAAGTAAATGTAACTCTCAACACTAAGTGATTTGATTTGTTTGTGATTGTAATGGAGAACTACTAAGAAATTAATGATAAAAAAGAGTGATAGCAGATTTAATGTAAGATTGTGCAAACCCAGGTACTTTTTTTTTTTTTTACCAAAACAGTAATATAAGAGTGCATGTGTTAAGGATGTAGAGTGCCTAAAGACAATACTTTTAATTGTGTTTGGATCACAAAAACCATGAGGATGCAACTCATCATTACCTTCGCCAAGGAATGGCAGAGGTTATGTTTTCATCGGGGTTTGTCTGTTTGTTTGTTTGTTAGCAAGATAACTCAAAAAGTTATAGACAGATTTGGATGAAATTATCTATCTATCTATCTATCTATCTATCTATCTATCTATCTATCTATCTATCTATCTATCTATCTATCTATCTATCTATCTATCTATCTATCTATCTATCTATCTATCTATCTATCTATCTATCTATCTATCTATCTATCTATCTTATAAAAGCCAAGTGGCCTCTGTGTGTGTGTGTGTGTGTGTGAGAGAGAGAGAGAGAGAGAGAGAGAGAGAGAGTGTGTCTCAGGATTCACACAAGAGCTGACTGCTGCAGTTTGGCATACTTATGTATTTTTCAGTATGCAAGCATAGATAGATAGATAGATAGATAGATAGATAGATAGATAGATCAGGACCCTGTTTCTTTGTCCAAGTTGTCTATGTCCCTTGGTGGCATTGTAATCCAGGATCATACTTAGTTTCTGGTCCTCTCTTGTGCTGACTTCAGCACTTGTGTGCAGAGTGCTCATAAGCACATTTTTCCCTTCTTGGGGCAGTAAAACACTAGGGCTATGGATGGTGTCTGTGAAGGCAAACATGGAAGTCTCTGTGATCCTGTTCTTGATTGCCAACAGCCCTGTTCTTTCAGACAGTTCCAACCATCATGAACTTTCTGCAGAAGCTCCTGACCCAAGTTATAGAGCATGAAAAAATTGTCACAGCTAATGTTGTGCCCCCTGAAACCCTGTGCCGTGCTGAGCATGACCCTTGTTCCCCGATTATCTTGTTACCTTCTCTGGAGCTCCTCCAAACACCTTCCAGTGTAAACCTGCATGTTCAGCGGGTAACTGGTGTTAGCATCTGCCCAGAACTTAGCCCATATTTAGCTGGTTTGGAACGCAAGTATTGCCTAAATGGGCAGCGACCTCTGAATGCCACCAGCCTTTCATTCACTGTGGTATTAGGTCTGTCACATGGGTCACTACCGTCCTAGTGGGCCCTGGGTTTCTTTATAATATTTTTTGCAGACAGTTTTGCTCGATGTATATTTGGGGATCAGGATCACCATATTTTACATTTTTTGACATGAATGTTTTGCTTGGAGGAATAGGAATATCAATTCCCTCATCTGGTTCAATAATCAGAATCATCAAAATCAGAATTGAACTCAAGATGGTCTTCAGCTTCAGACACATCGTCCTCTATTAGTCCATAGGCCAAGACCAGATATTTGGGATATTGGTACCACCCAAGGGGGCAAGTTCTAGTGATGCATTTTGAAATGGCCTATATCTATAGATAGTCTTTTGCTATGATAGCCATTCCAGAGTAGTAGCTTAGTCCTAGCTATCAGCCACTGAATAAACCCACTGTAAGGGACAAAATCAGAGGTCATAAAACATCATTTGAATGTATGGAATGTTAATGCCAACACAGATTCACCACATTCATGGCCAGCTCTTTGTTATTATCAAAGATCTGAGTTACATATAAACCAAAATAAACAGTTTAGACAGTAGATTATTGCATACTGCAGCATTACACATATAGCAGTCTGGTTGATGAATAGTCTCTCCTCTAAACTAAGTTTAATTAAGGTTAAGTGAAATAAGGTGGTAAAGTGAATGTGAGAGAAAGTCCTTAAGGTTAGGAGAAAATGTAAAATGTATATAATAGTTTAGCAGTTTCATTATGAGCATAATTAACCCATAAAGACCCAAATATACGCATGTGACCAAAAACATCTACTGATCTAAACTGTTTAATACTGATTGATCCATTAATTCTATCAATACATCTAAATAATTGGTGTAAAATACAGTTCTTCATCTTTTCATGGTCATCAGATATGACCATATTTGGACGTTCAGAGGCTCCATAGTTACCATGGAAACACCTTCATCTTCTACAACATTGATTCCCCAGTAAAGCCCATGGAGCTGGATCAGTGACAGTGGATGGACACACTGGGTTTATGTTCAGTTAATGAGAGATTTGACAGAAAAAGTAACTATTTCTCAAGTTCCATGATGACTAAAGTACATGATTCAGAAAATAGGGAGATAAATATTTATTATTAATAATATTTTCTGGAGAGGGGGTGGGATTAAATACGTTGCACTTCTTCCCACCCCTTTTTGGGGATGTAAATGAAACTATTGTGCTGTTCTTCTATCTAAGATTGTTATAATTGTTGATATTTGTATTATTATTTATGTTTTGCTTGTTGCATGTATGTTAAATTTCATTGCATGTTCGGAATAAAACACTAAATCAAATCAAAATAAATGAAGACTCTGGTGCTGAAAGTACCGAAGTCACATTTTGGGCAATTCAAATTGAGCATATAAACATGATATATTTGTTTAGCAAAGTCCACCCTCTATAGGTTTTTTAACAGGCTTTTTTTGTGATATCAGTACTTTTAGCACCAGGGTCTTCAAATACAGGAAAATACCTGATTTTCACAGAAAAAAAATGCAAATCACAGAGGATAAAATCCTGATAAATGGTGATAAATCACTTAAGAAAGGTTAAATAGAGAGAAAATTTTATTTGGGAACTGAAACAAAAGTAGTATCAGGCATTTAAGGCGTGCCTGCTTGGGTGCTGTGCCACTCATCCCTGAGTCCATTTTCAGTTCGGCCCTAGCATCCAGACCTGCAAAGACACCAAAATACTTTCTGTGTTCTTTTCTTGTCTGTTTGCATCGGGATTGGCACCATAACATGTGCTCTTATATATGAAATGAAATGGTACGTTCATTTTCTGCTCCGTAGTTGTGTCATCATTAAACTGCTGTCTTTGTTGTGATCACTCCAGAACTTTCATTTGCTCTGTATGAAAAGACAATTTATCATCACTTCACTTATTTCAATCTTAACTATGTCTTGACTAAGTCTCAAACAAACATTGATATTTACTTGCCTTGGATGTGGTGCTCAAATGGAATGAAAACACATATACTATTTTCTGAAAGAAACAATCAATTGTAACATCTTCCTATAAAATCTGAAAAGTAGAAGCATAATGTAATGTCACAACCTTATGTTGGACCAATTCCGCAAGAATTTTTACAGGAAAAGGTGGAATAATTCAGAAATACCACCATACGCCATTAAGCATAATGATACATTTTTTGGAAAAAAAGAGGTACCATATAATCATGACTAAGCTACTCATTTGGAAAGGCTATCATGGTTTAATACACATATATATGTCCTACTAACAAAATGGAACCACAAAGGTTTTGCCCCCTTTGGTGGTACCACTACCTGGCCTGGCCCATGGACTATATCACTGTCATGATCTAAGATGGATCGTCATCATGGACCGTCATCATTTTGCCTTTGCAGTTCATTTTGTAAAGATCTGACAGAATGTAATGCCTGTGCAGATAATCATTTATATGATTTGCCCCTCCCCTGGGGGAGTGTCCACTGAGTGTGGACAGTTTTGTGCAGGAACATAAGTTCATGTCAAAAGTCACAACAGCTGAACTTTCTCGCATTTTACAGGTTGAGAGAACAGGGAGAAAGAGGGGAGGGAAAATGTGTGTGTGTGTGTGTGTGTGTGTGTGTGTGTGTGTGTGTGTGTGTGTGTGTGTGTGTGTGCGCGTGAGACTGAGTGAAATAGGTCTCCCAGGTACAAAAGAATTGACATTTCTGACTGTCTTTCCCCTCCACTTTAACTGCAGGGTCACATTGACCTGAACAGTGTGGGTGTAAATATGCAAATATGTGGGCTGAACCATTTTTATTTTATATGCTGATTACACTAAATGAGGCAAGCAGAAGTTTTGCTCTGAAATAATTACTTTTAAATATTTATTTCACATCTTTAAGTGAGACTAAAGTACAGTCTATGCTTTATGGCACATACTGTAAACACAACACACACAAGCACAAGTTAATCACACATCCTACCTGTACTACATTAAATTAAAGTCCAATGCAATCGATTGTCTTTTTATGGGGCTGTAGAGCGTGATGAATGTTTAATGCATTTTATCAAACTCACAACACAACTCAGCCTAGTGAGTACAATCCATGTTTTCAGGGTTGAGGTATAATAAAAACACAACCCATGTGCAGGACTGGAGCCCAGACCGCTCTATCACAGGCTGCTTAGGAGCTGTGGAATGAGATTTATGCGACTTTAAAGTGGATCAGTGTTTAGTAATGAATGTTTTTTTTTTTTTTTTTTTTTTTTTTTTTCGTCGGTGCGCCTGCCTATTATTAGCTCCGGAGGCCTTACAGTAAGTGGAGGTGGTTCCATGACGGTCAGGGCTGCAGCTCTGCCGCGGACCGACAGGCTCCAGATCAGCCTCCGCGTTTGTACCGGCGCACTCGGACGCATCGGCCCGATCTGATCCGGATCACTTTTCTCCCAACAACTGCTTATTTTGTCGCCTCCTTCACCTTGCCTCTTGAAGATGAAGTTAAATACAAGCTGCCGTCAGGTGCAACACGCATCCGATGGAGCCCTGCGTTTCGCCTCGTCCATCGACCAACCCGATGCAGCACTTTCTTATGTTGCGGTAAGGCGGAAATGACACATGGCCTGCACGAAAATCACACTCGATTTCTTTGCCTACCGCTGTTTTTTTCTCTATTTCTTTTCTTTTTTTTTTTCTAAACGCGGACCCAGATAAACAGGAGTCAGTGACGGGGTGTTACATAACGCGTAATGCAGCAGCGCCTCATGACTAGTGTCTCGGTGGTGGAGGGACTGTTCGGTCCTTCTGGTAGGATATGCACTATTTTATCATCTTTGTTATGATGATCTCAGATGTTGTAAGCTGGTTTACAGGCGATTTATGTCGGAGAATCTGCCGTATGGGTTTTATTGAATATCTGACCATATCAAAAATGATTAATTAATTCGTGAGTTGCGCAGTGTGGAGTGTAACAGGAAAGGGCATATGAATGAGTAATATTAGAGGCGTTGGATCTGAGTAGTGTCATCCAGGCCCAGCCTAAGGTCAGACTGTCTGATGGTTTTGTATGTAAGCCCAAATGGGGATGAGCCTGTCTGTGGACATGCAGATTGTTCAGTCAATGAAAGGCTGGTTTTTATGAATGGCTGCAAACTGCAAGTGACCTTACAAGAAAAAAAATATCAATAGTAATCCTTAATAGTAATTTCTGCACAAAAAGGAATCAGGACTATGTCAAACTGTAAAGGTCTACAGGCAGATTAGTTGCAGATTATTTATAATAGATCCTGAAGAGTCAAACATTTGGTTGCATTAGTGACCAGGTGCATGATTTTTGGGAAGGATTGTGGAAGATGGACAAACAAACGCACCCATGACCTCATTTATAACAAGTAACTTTAGAGCTTAAATATGAATGTTTCTCTTAAAGGTCATACTCATCCCTAATAAATAAATATCTATGAAGAGAGGACATGCCTGAACTAAAATAGTGGTATTGATGCGTAGAGAGTGTGTGATGTGATAAAGTTTGAGGCTACAAGAGTGGGCTTTGACAGTCATAGCAGTTATTATTAACATTTTTTACACAATAATGCTTGAATTCAAATTATTATTTTGAGTAGAATACATAGAGGACTGTTGGATATATGTTGTGACTGTCAGAAACACAGGCTTCAGTTCCCTTGGAAACCACTCCGGTTACCTAAATCATCAGCCACCATTTTCAAGAGACAGAAGTAGTCTATTTACCTATTCCTTCCATTTCATTTAATGATGCTGTGTTTGTGACTCGTCATGTGTTACCGCTCTGTTTAGTAAGGATAAAGGTAAGATTATGTGTAAGGATGTAATAAATTAACTGTAGGAGCAGCAGCGTAAAGTTGTAGAGAGTAAGAAATATATGTAGTCTGTAGCTATAAATAGCATCTAGTGGGGAAAACAAACCATTACATTTCCATTTATTCAGAAACTGTTTTTGTTTTGATATGGCACGGGCTTTTCTTAAGACCTGCATGACATTACCTTGGTGTTAAATCTAATCTTTAAATCTCTAGATCTTAAAAAAAAAAGAAAGAAATCTGCTTTTACAGGCTTATACCTTTAAATTTCCTCCGTATCAGGAACAAGGACAAAGAACTTCTGAATGGGCGTAGGAACGTCACGAGACTGTTCATTGATAGCTCTGCAGTACAGATGAGGAGCAGTCCCAGGGTCTAATATCCGTATTGATCCATGTTCCTGTTCTGTTCTGGACAATAGTCTAGGATTTCCAGTGCTGATACAGCTTCTCTGTATTCTGACAGGTCCCAGCTGACGGATTCTGATATGGACTATGAGAGGCCAAACGTTGAAACTATCAAGTGTGTGGTGGTTGGAGACAATGCTGTTGGAAAGACCCGCCTCATCTGCGCTCGGGCTTGCAACGCTACACTGACTCAGTACCAGTTACTTGCTACACATGTTCCCACAGTCTGGGCTATTGACCAGTACAGAGTATGCCAGGAGGTGAGTGTGCAAATAACGGACTTAAATTACCTCACTGTTGGTACATGTTAAGTTGAATCCTGTTTATTTGAGTGTATAAATTCTAGAGCCAACTTCACAAATAAGTAATGCATCAAGGTAAAAAGTTATGCACATTCCACAACTGAAAAAGGAGCAGCAAGAAAGAAAAGTCTTTTATTATCTAAGTGAAAAGATGTTTTTGAGGATTTTAATCTCTAACCACTCAAAAACACTTCAATGTACCTTTTTTAAGAATAACATCCAATTATTTTTTTATGATATAATCATTGTTTCTAACAGATAAATCTATGAAATAAAAAGACATGTTTATTTAATGTTAACTGTTCGTGCTGTTGTTCGAGGAGTGAGTGAATTCAGACAGACTGACGTGAAGGCATGAACATATCATTTTTCTACTGTGTGATACAACGGAATCAAAATTTATTCTTTTGCGAAAATTTTTTCAACTGTAGTATATCTCCTGTGACTCACATGAGACTGAAATCTTTCTACTCTCAGCTACTTTAACCTATAAAGACCCAAGCATTCAGTCAACCAAAAACATCTCCTAATCTAAAAGGTTTAATACCTACTGATCCACTAATCCTATCAATACATGTAAATAATTGATGTAAAAGGCAGTTTTTCAGCTTTTCATGGTCATCAGATATGACCCATTTGGACGTTTAGAGGCTCCGTAGTGAACATGGAAACACTGTTATCTTCTACAACATTGATTCACCAGTAAAATCCATAGAGTTGGATCAATGACAGTGGATGTAGACACTTGTTTTAATTTCAGTTAATGATATCTTTGCTGAAAAAGACACTTTTTCTTCAGTTTTCTCTGTTTCTGATATAATAACCTTCAACTTTACTCTGAGCTTTAATGAACATCTACATGATCAGTGAATTAAATACAGGAAAATACCTGATTTTCATTGAAAAAAAGCAAAATACAGAGGATACTATTATAATAAATGGTGATAAATCACTTAAAAGTTAAATTTAGAGGAAAAATCATTTGGGAACTGCCACAAAAGTAACACTGAATGGGTCATGTCTCCTTAGGTATTAGAACGCTCCAGAGATGTTGTGGATGACGTCAGTGTGTCCCTTCGCCTCTGGGATACATTCGGAGACCATCATAAGGACCGGCGTTTTGCATATGGCAGGTGAGATACTTTAATTGTTCGGTAATGCTTAATCTAAAGCTGTCTGGGTTGTAAGAATTCTGTGTTGCCTCTCCTTTCAGGTCTGATGTGGTGGTACTTTGCTTCTCAATCGCCAATCCCAACTCTCTGTACCACGTGAAGACCATGTGGTACCCGGAGATCAAGCACTTCTGTCCCAGAGCTCCGGTCATCTTAGTTGGCTGTCAGCTGGACCTGCGTTATGCAGACCTGGAGGCAGTGAACAGAGCACGGAGGCCTTTAGCGAGGTAGACTGAAAAGTTTAGAAAGTCAGTAGAAAATCTCTGTATCACTTTATGATAATGCTAAATGGCTAAATGGGATATAGATAGGTTATTAACAATGTTAAAAACATTTTAATTAATATAAATAAGATGCTATTACATTAGAAAAAGAGAGGCAAATATGACCTTCTCCTTGCCAAATAGTGAGCCCATACTGACCTTTACTATTAAGACTAGATGTTAGTTTTATTTACTGGAAAAGGAATGTAAAAACAGATGCACTAAAGCTCTAACATAAATTTACACTGTACAATAAAGCTTCCCTCTGCCTGTTAAAGATGGCAGTAACTCACACATTCTAATGGGTTTTATATTTTGCAGTAAGGGCTTATTTGTCTGCTATGATTGGCATTAAATCATTAGTAAATAGTCTATAAAGGATGTAAAATTAAACAGAATACTCATGTAAAAAAAGTCCGTAAGCCCAAGTCAAGTCATTTAACCGAAGTCTGTGTCATAATTGTTTATTATTATGACTCATAAAGTGTTTACTGCTTAATTAAAAATTCTTAAATAGAATGGAGTGTAAAGTGGTACCAAAATTAGGGATGTGTTATAAATGCAGTATTTGTAGAGCCAGAAATGCCTCTGACACATTATCCTTTTTTTCAGGCCCATTAAATCCAATGAGATCCTTCCTCCAGAGAGAGGCCGGGAGGTGGCCAAAGAGTTGGGAGTGCCATATTATGAAACCAGTGTTGTTGCTCAGTTTGGTGTCAAAGACGTCTTTGATAATGCAATCCGAGCTGCTCTAATCTCACGCCGCCACCTGCAGTTTTGGAAATCTCACCTTAGAAATGTTCAGCGGCCTCTCCTTCAGGCACCCTTCCTGCCACCGAAACCTCCCCCACCTATAATCACAGTGCCCCCTCCCCCGACCACCACAGAGGAGCACCCGGTTGGTCTTCTGGAGGACCCACACTGTGCTGACGTCATCCTCGTTCTGCAGGAGCGACAGAAAATCTTTGCACACAAGATATACCTGGCGACATCATCTTCAAAGTTCTACGACCTCTTTATTATGGACACACAATACGAGGAGACTGAAAAGCCCCCTCGTGGGCCTCTTTCCGGCCGAGAGCTGCTAATGCGAGCTGCTAGCTTTGATGTTTGTGAAAGTAGTGATGATGGAGACAGGGCTAACCTGAGGGCCTGCACTAGTGATGGAACCCTGAAAGACTGTGAGGGCGGCAGACGGGGCAGGCTGCTTTCCTCTTGGAGCCGTGCCTTTGTCAGCATCCAGGAGGAGCTGGTGGACGACCCAATAACTTACAGCCCCAGGCCCATGACTGTGGTGCACATGGATCAGTCCATGCAGCTCAGTCCTTTTCGAGCAGTACTTCGCTACCTGTACACAGGTCAGCTGGATGAGAATGAGAAAGAGCTAATGCACATTGCACACATTGCTGAGCTGCTGGAGGTCTTTGACCTGCGGATGATGGTGGCAAACATACTTAACAATGAAGCCTTCATGAACCAAGAAATCACCAAAGCCTTCCATGTACGCCGCACAAACAGAGTGAAAGAGTGCTTGGCCAAAGGCACCTTTTCTGGTAAATGAAAACAGTTTATGCCTTTTTGTTCATATGTTATGCTCTAAAGGAAATACATGTAGTTACAGCTGTTTTAAAGGTTCAGTGTGTTAGATTTAGTGGGATCTAACAGCAGAAAAGGAAATAAGAGTTGTATTTTTGTTACCTTTGCTCTTTGTTTCTATAGGGGGAAGAGTTTCCATGGTTCTATAATAGCTCAGAACAGACTTCTTTTTTCTGTTTTTTACTGTTGCCTATTATGTCAAAGAGTAAACCAGAGTTGATATAGAAAATTACACTGAAGGTATTAACAATCAGTGGCATCAAACTTGTTTTAGTTCAGGTTCCACATACAGACCAATGTGACCTAGTAAACTAATAGCATAATCTATAAATAATTGACAACTACAAATTTTCTTCTTGATTTAATGTGAAAAAAATAACAGTATACAATGAAAATATTTACATTTACAAACTATCCTTTCACAATAAAGTGTGAATAACCTGAACAAATATGAACAACCTGAAATGTCTTATGAAAATTATGTGCAATTTTAACAATTTTCTACCTGTAACTAAATGTTTTGTGCATTTGTAGATCCACTGTGATCTGCAAGTTGTGTTAAAAATAAGCTGCGTCGTAATACTGTAAAAATTGTTCTTATTTTAGTTCCAAACACCAAGATTTTAACAATATTATGCCTGTTACCACAGGTTTGTATAACACTGTGTGTAAAGCGCATGAATAAATGATAAGTTGAGACATAATATTGTTAAAATTTTACATTTTTCTTACAAAATTTCATTTTTTTCACGTTATTCACATTTTTTTAATGAAAGCTTATAAATGGAAATATTTTCATAATTTAATGTTTTTATTGCACTAAAACAAAGAGGAAAAGTTGTCATTATTTATAGGTTATTATGTTATTATTTTACAGCATCCAGGAGGAGCTGGTGGACGACCCAATAACCCACTTGAGATCCAATTGGGCCTAAGGTGGCCCCTGAACTAAAATTAGTTTGACACCCCTGCTTTAAAGGTTTATTATGTAAGGTCACCTTGTGCTGGTGTGATTACATGAAGTTTGTGTTTAAGCTTGTATTGCACAATGTTGCAATCCCCCGCCCCCAAAAAATCAGTATACATGCTGTTATCATGAATGTAGACAACAGGCACAGTCGGCATCTTAGAAATTGACTTATCTTAAATCAGCAGGCTTCCAGGACACACACCAAACTGATACACAAACTTCAAATGAGCAAATGATTGTATTATATAGAGTTATGTAATAAACCTTTTAACCAAAAGCTTCTGTGATGGCCTTTCACTGGCCACTGTAGAGGAAGGTGAGGGTTTGTTAAAGGGGTCATATTTTGCTAAACCCACTTTTATTAGTCTTTGGTACATTTATTTGTGTATTTGGACCCTAATAGTTCATAAAGTTTGAACTTGAACCCTCCAGGTGCTGCAAAACTATCTTTATGTTAATTTTGGCAAAAATCGAGTGGATTTCCACAACCCATTACAATTCCTGCTTAATTTGTTACGTTTTATAACTAGTTATGTCACAACATTTGCACATATAGGGTCAAGACTTCTGATGAACATTTCTTTGAGTACGCCTTAACTGTTTGTCAGCAGCAGCGGTTGTAGTAGAAACTGAAAATATGTCCAAACTTCGAGCTGATTACCTAAAATGTTCAGTTGTTGGTTGTATTAATGAACTCAAGTGGCTGAACAGGACAGAAAGCACAGTCAACAACCTGGAGGGGGTGGGGTGTGAACTGGCTCATGTGCATTTAAAGGACCAGCTCTCAAAACGACCTGTATTGTGTCATTACTCAAAAATAGGGTTGAAAATGGACCTGTAGAGTTGAATTAATGAAGAATTCAGACTCATGCATAGCATTTACAGTTTATGTAGACCACAGGGAAATGTTTTAAAATGCATAATTCCATTTTAAAAAATCTAAATATCACTCCTTTAAGTTGGTTACACTCCACCACTAGATGTCACTAAACCTCATACACTGAACCTTTAATGCTAAAGTTTGACTGATAAAGTCATTTTAAGAAGTTATATTTGTATTTCAGATGTTGTATTCAAACTAGATGATGGGACAATCATGGCCCACAAGCCGTTACTCATCTCTAGCTGTGACTGGATGGCAGCTATGTTTGGTGGGCCTTTTGTGGAGAGCTGCACCAAAGAGGTAGGTCAGCCACATCACTGGTGCACCATGGGATGTGAAATAAGACCCAATGAACAAATCAACACATATTATTTCACATTATTTACTGTTTTAATGGATGCTTCTATTGTCACTAAGTTGGTAAAACAATGATGTTGACATTTTACTAGTTGTATAATTTAACAAACCACATTATTGTTAGCAATGATCGATACAAGTACTGAACCGAATACAACACTGGACCTCAGTATGTGGTCTCTGTTCAAAGTATAATTTAATTAGAGGACTGCAAATCTGCTGTAATACAATTACATTGGCTTCTGTGATCCTAACAAACTGCCATGATGTTTTTCTGCTTTAGCAAACGATAATAATACAGGTAAATAAGACAGCATCTAGAGCCCTTTTTAAGAACCAAACATCCTGTGACTCTATAAAACTAAGGAATGCTTTCATTTTTTGTCTGAGTCTGAAAAGTTTATAAGGTCATATACTTCTATTTAATGAGATTTAAACACATAAGTGAGAAGCTTATTTGTGTTTTCCTAACTTATAAAAATGCAAAACTCTGCAAAAATCATGGGCCTCTAAGACCTAACTATGTCACATGCTTCTTTTTCTAAGGTCCTGTTTCCCAACACAACACGCAGCTGTATGCGGGCTGTGCTAGAATATCTCTACACGGGGCGCTTTTGTTCTCGGCCTGACCTGGATGCAATGGAGCTCATTGTTCTTGCCAATCGTCTTTGCCTCCCTCACTTGGTTGCACTTACAGGTACTACTTTTGGTGCACTTAATACCCTGTTCAGTGTATAGACTCTGTATTCTATTACATAAAGCGAGTGTTTTGAGTGTTTACAAGATGATGCCTTGAATTACTAGCTTTTATCTTTCTTTCAGAACTCTACACAGTAACTGTACTGACAGAGGCAGCGATGATGGGGGCTGATATTGACGGGGATGTCCTGGTTTATTTGGATATGGCGCAGGTAGTATGTCAACCTGTCAGTTTTCACAAATCAAGAACAGAAAACACCTATATGATGCTTTTGACAATTGGATCAAACTGGAGGGTATATCTCTGCTCTATAGGTAGCAGTCATTTTTACTACATCTCATGGGTAGAGTCAAAGAAGCTGTTTTTAGCTGTTTGCTTAAATAAAGGGCTGAAATCTGTAGTGCAGTGGATATTTCGGGAGCAGCACTTTTACATTATTTCAGCATTTGTAGTTGAGCTGTGTTTTTGGCTTCAGCTCCAGCTCATCAACATGCACACTACATTACTAACAGGGCAAAGCAGACACTCACAGGGCCTCAGGGACTCTGAATGTGGCCAGTTCATTTGGTAGCAAAATGATTATTTGCAGTGTCTATGGTAATACAGGAGAGCTTTCTTGAGCTCCTGTATATTTTTAGCTAATGCTTAGGTGTTGTTATAGCGAGAAACTGGTGTCTGAGGCTCACCTGCAGGTTGAGCTGTACCTCGTCATACTTTATAAAACTACTTTAGTGTCCAGGACATAGGGGATCTATTTACAGACATGGAATATAATATACATAAATGTGAGAGTCACCGGAAAGTGAAAACCCTGTTTTCTTTGCCTTGTAAAGAGCTGTTTATATCTACAGAGGGAGCCCTACTCTGTTTTTAGTGGCTGTTGTAAGGGTGCCTGATGGGTATTCAGTCAGTTTCTATCTGCAGCGTCACCACTAGATGTTGCTAAATCGTACACTTTGAAGAATAAATCCCCAGAAATAATGAAGTAGTTTCCTTAAAAATAATAGATTTTTTTTTTTTTTTTAATTAAAGATACAGTGTATAATCTATAAATTTCAGTCAACTGAATATCCTTCTTACAAGGTTGCAAAAAAAGTGTATGGTTTGTCTGTTCTCTTTTGGTTAATATGAACGTACGTAACAGAGTGAAGAAGTTCCTTCTGTCTTACTGCAGAAACATGGCGTGGAGAGGAAGTAGACCCTCTGCACATTTAACCGACTCATTTTAAAATGAACCACAGCTAAACTCATTTTTGTGAGATTATAGACTGAAATGTCATCATGCTTATTATATTCCATTTTGGTGATTAGGTCCACATAAGTCTATCTACATTTTAGACAGTGGGCCTTTAAATGACTGTCATATGCTGGAATAAAGTTGAATTTACCTTATAAACTACCGTGATGAATTGTTAGATCTAACTTGTTTACTATTCTCTGGGAAAGAATGAATTAATGTAATAGCATTTTTTTTAAAAAATTTGACTAAGGTTTAAGTTGTACAGTAGTACATGTGACTCTTGGTAAAACTGGTATTCCTGTCATGAAGAAAAACAAAAGTTCCCAAGTCCAAAAATCACAGGTGTTGTGTTGTGCATCCTGACAGTTCCACGGTGCCCAGCAGCTCACTGGTTGGTGTCTTCACCACATCTGCACCAACTACAACAGTGTCTGCCGCAAGTTTCCCAGAGACATGAAGGCCAAGTCTACGGGTAATCATGCTCATAGCTTTTCTTTGTCTGTATTTAATTTCAAAGTGTTTTGATTTTACCAGAAATTACAGCAGACCTCTACGATAACTTCTTTATACACCTTTTCTCTTGTGCCAATTTCGTTGTTTTTTAATCAAATCGATGTTTAAATTATATACTATTTTTCTAAAGTCCTCAGTATTGCTATATTACCGTATTTTCTGTTAAAAATATAGAAATAACACATTTTTTTCAGTTGAACATATGTGCTCTTATGAATGTTGTGAACTGGAACTCTTTGAGTTCATACATAACATTATTTATCTTTCATTCTCATACAGAGAATCAAGAATACTTTGAGAAACATCGCTGGCCACCAGTGTGGTACCTGAAGGAGGATGACCACTACCAAAGAGCACGCAAAGAGCGAGACAAGGAGGACTACCTGTATCAAAGACGACAATGTAAACGCAAGTGGCTCTTCTGGAACCTTCCTTCCTCTCCTAACTCAAACTCACCTTCTTCTGGTTCATCCGCTATCATCTGACACAGTGGTAAGGCTAGTTCCACTCTGGACATCAGCGTGGATGCCAATTTTAAAAGAATACAGGACAAACCTTGCTGGATCAGTATGTCCTAACTCTTCAGGCACAGTCATGCAGTCAAACGACACTCCTCCTCAATCTCACAATTAAAGTAATGATTTTTGTTCCTTTAAGTTAGCATAACATGTGACTTGAACCTCAAATGGCGCAAATAACTCATATTGATTGTTACATATTACATTATCTGAGTGAAATGTAAAATAGGACTCTGCTGGCACAGAACTTTCCACCTATGTTAACCTGAACTGACAACCAAGTGCTGCTTATCAGCTGCAACAACCAGCAACTCAACACAGAACTAAGTCTCAGAGAAAAAACACTTTGCCCTTAAGTGTTTGTACAATCTACCAAACTATGTGTACAGTATGAGCTCATTAATAGTATAGGCTGCCAGGAATCAGTAATTAAAATCACTCAATCTAACCACGCTGATGATGATTGTGTATGCATAAATGAAAATTGACAAGTTCTGCTCCTGTTTATTTTTGTACAGTCATTCGGTTGTTTGAATGTTTGTGTCCAGCTTGCACAACTAGTCTGGACATACTCAGCATTTACATATTGTGATCTTGAGATTTGTGGCCTCTTGTCAAATAAGGGCTTTAATTTATATGAATGCATTCAGTGTCCTGTGACTCAAGAGATCCCAAATCAAGGAAAATATCTGGACTTTCTGTAAAATGCCAGCAAAAACACTCATTATTATTACTTTTTAGTTGCTTGAGAAGGTGTGTTAGCACACATGTATTCCGAGTCCTTCAGTTTTGCAGTACATTCATTGGAAAGTATCATGTATTGAATCTAAAGCATGTCATAGCCTTTAGCGTCATTTCAGAAGCTGGAGTGTCCATGTGTACATTAGCATCTATCTGTAACAGGGAGCTTGACTCATCTGTCACTGGTATTAAATTGGCCTTTAGAGGTTTATCTATCTATTTATCTAAGTCATGACTTGTACATGCAGGAAGTAAGCTCATGCCTGGGTGAAGTCATTATTCTTCTTTAAAACAACTCAAGCACTTTCTGGACTCTCCTTTACAGAGACACATAAGAACCTCCAGTAGCAGCACCTTTGTGAAAGGGACTGAGGACTAAGTGTGGTGTCATAACATGCTGCAACAACAACAAAAAAAGGAACGGGATGATGCAAATCCATGATAAAAAGATTGTTGAAATACAATGTTGTGAAGAGGGTAAAGATCGTTCTTAAATTTGTTTTGCACACATCTTAGTATCAAGGTTGTCATCTGCTGTTATACTTGATTGAATGACAGGACAGCAATGTTTGGATTAAAGAGCATGGTGCTAAGTAAAGATGGGTAATATTGTAAATTGTACAGTATATCAGATGAACTGCAAGTAACTTGCATTACTTTAATGTGCAGTTACGTAATAGTTTGCACTGCAGGCAGTGAGCAGAATAGTTCAGTATTACTGAGTAATACATATTAATATAGACTTATCTGACTTGCATTTAGTTACTGTGCAGCTACATACTGTTCTTATAAATAACTGAATATTTATTGTGCTGGCCTCCAGTTACACATACATTATATACATGTAGTATACATGCAAATTACAGGCAGTTCACATGAACAGTTGACTAATAGTAAAAATAAGATTACAGTGCAAAGTAAAGAAGACACATATTTATATACATATTGTTCTAAATGCACATGATAAATCCATAAAATAGCCATTGTTATTGAATCAGTACATTCTGGTTACAGCTTCTGCAGGATATACATTTCTTGTTTCAAAAAGGGCCTTGATTGGTTATTGTTGGTGTATTTTACATTAAACTTTTGATTATATAAATATCAAAAGCCCAACAAAGAGCTCAAGTGCAGTTTTATGAATCCATTTAGTGATGAAACCAACCAAACTCTTTCTCATTTTAACCTCTGACCCAAACTGTACTGCATGAATGGGACTTATCCATCATCCTTCCAGTGTAAGATAGTATAGAAGAGCTGGTGCCGGTGCTCTTAGCAGTAGCTTTAAATTGCTCTAAATTAGATTTACATTTACCAAATATGCTAATTAAATGTAGGAAAGATATCTGATATCCGTTTCAGTCTTTTGGCATACATGGTCAGACATTAGGCATAGGAACTTCCAGGAGCAGTATACTCTTTTAGAGTCACTTCCTCCTGTTTCTGAAGATTTTAATTTATTATACCTTTCAACTAATAAATTATTATGTCCAGTTTTGTCATGGTATAAAGTTTATTATCATAGTTTCTCTGCTGTAGAGTGTTTATTGTTAGAATGATTCCATTAAAGTCTGATAACTTTCATAGACAGTTCATTCCATAGTGCATTGCATTGCTGAATGAATCTTTTGCTGATTTTTGCATCAATGACACCTCATGCCTTAATGTACAGTGTAGTTTATGGTATCGAATGTAAACTAATGTTACTGTGGTTAATAGTTTGTTTGCTGTATGTTAAGTTACCATGGTGCTCTCGAGGCTATGTGTGTGTGTGTGTGTGTGTGTGTGTGTGTGTGTGTGTAAATGTACATTTTCCATAACTTGGATGTAAAGCAGATCTGGGGAGTCCTGTGAGTACGCTTTAGTTGGAAACTGCTTAGTGTTTATGCCATTTTAAAGCTCAAAACACAAAATTAATTAAACAGACTGACTTTCAAGGCCACACTCAGCACACATAAAACCATCAATTTGTGACATTAACCATCAAATGAATGCAGGGATTTTAAATTTGTTGTATTATTTTGAAGTTGCTTTGTGCTAAGGAGCTCCGGTTTTGGAGTCTGCATTGCTATAAAGTGCTGACACAGTGTGGCCACTGCAAGATAGTGACTCAACAATGTAAATATAATTGTGTGATGACTTGCAATTCAAACTTGGCATAGCAATTAATATGAGCTATTACATAGTTTAATATCCTGTTTTTGTACTATGCATACTGAAATGTCTGACTTTGAAACTACAAACTTGCACTGCTTTGTAGCACCAGGTTCTATTCAAATTGCATTAGAGGGTATAGCAACATCATTAGATAAGTAGACAACATCAGGTTAAGGGGAAAAAAAGATCATAGAGACAAACATGTTGTCACTGGGGCCCTTCTCCATATGTTTGGGTGCTAATATCACCGCTGCAGAGAAGCACAAACCAAAGGGGAGCTTTAGCAGCACCAGGAAAAAAAAAAAAAATTATATATATATATATATATATATACACAGTGCATATATATACATATAAATATGTGTATGTATATGTATAAAAGTGCTGCACAATCACTACTGCATAGTTTAAGAGGCCTTGTTCAGAAATGGTTGAAATTTAAATTAAAGTAAATGAAAAGAAAAAAAACTTGAATGTTTTCTCAGTGTTAAAAGCCTGGATGACAATTTCCTTAGTCATCAGGTCCTTTTGTTCTGAAAAGCTGTTTTTATTGTTTAGGAGCTGTACATTCGAAACTCTGTAGCATGTGTTCTTGAAAATGTGTATATAATATTTAATAAATAAAAAGAGGAGCAACATGTGCAGTATTGGTCTTTGGTCCTGTCTTTCTTTAATGTCTCTTTAGTTGTCATATGAAACTTCTGCAGCCTCATACGTCACTGACATCCTGCACTGCGCGCGACGGCTCACACACCAGAAAAGGAAACCTGCAAGTGGAGCAAGTGGACCTGTCCTGCTAATGGTAACACCAAATATACTGTGCAATAGACATTAAAAAAATATATGTAAGAGTTAAGAAAGTTCAGCAGATAATCTCCTGTTACTGTAGTCGACGGCAGGTTATGACTTTAATTTCACTGAGTCGGTTTGCCAAGTGCGAATACAATGCAAACAAGTGAGTGAGAAAGCTGAAAAAGTATAACAAAACAAGTGAGTTTTAGTAAAGCTGGACATTAACAGGAAACATATTAACTCATGTAATGACGGTAAAAACCAGTACGAGGCGCCGACTTGAAGCTAAAACAGCTGAATGGAGGTGTAAGGGTTAAAACAGGAACACAGCGGCCCCATTAGGAGGCAGACATGGACATGTGTGACGCATGTTAAAAATGGACTGAATAAAGAACACCATTGCTTGGAACAATAACAAAGGGTATGCTCGGGTGCGAAGTTAAAGCTTTGGTATGTTTTTAAACGAACTTTATTAAGAACCATAATACAATCAAACATTACAGGCAACAGACTATATACAGACAGCACAATTTTTGAAAAGGGGTGTAATTATTCCAATTTAAAGAATTCTTTATGTATACTAATGGGTTTTTTTTGTTGTTTTTTAAAGTTTATTCCTGATAAACGTTTTTTTTTTTTAATCACTTCCTCTGCCATGTTAATTATGCAGCTAAATAATGAAAAAAAAACCAAAAAAAACAAAACAGACTTATACCTTGATTAACCCTTTCATGCATAGTGGTCACTACAGTGGACGGGTATTCTACAGCTGTTCTCTTATATATTCATAGATTTTGTTGTTTTAGTTCCATATCAGCCAACACAGTGGACACTTATGCATCATCCCATACACTGCAATTCATACCATTACTGTAACATTGCTGTTCTTGATAAACCTGATCTGCAGTAACATGTTTGAGAGTAAATCAAGTGCTTGTTCTTGTTTTTAGACTGTAATTAACAGTTTTGGGGGTTTTTTTTTTCAACAAAATGGTTTCTTTTTTGCATATTATCTCCATGAAGTGAGTAATGACCTGTATTAGTGTATGTTAAAATGTGAGAAAACATCAGATTAGCTGCATTAAAAATGTTTTTATTTCATAGTTTTCACATGGTATATCAGTAAATATGTTTTTTGCTTTAAAAATTAAATGCATGGTGTCCAGCTGAAGGGATATTTTTGCAGCTCCATGAAAAATAGGTTAATAAAAAAATGTCAATTGCATTGTTTTTTTTTTAATGCTAGAGGAATAAAAACACTCAGGAAAAAAAATCTTAATTAAGGCTCTCATAATTCATGCATGAAAGGGTTCAAATAAGCAGTTAGGTAAGACTCTGCCTGATAGTTACTTCAAAAATTAATTGTTTCAGCTGTAACATATTCTTTAACCCAAACAACTATTAATTTGATAGAGAGCATAAAGCTCAGACTGTGTTTCAGTGTCAAAAGGTCATGTGGTCTGAAGAGTTCAGATAGACCCGCTTCCAAAGTGAGAGGAGAGGTGGATGAAGTGATTACCCATCATGCCCAGTGCCTACAGTACAAGCCTGCATGGGTAGTGTTCAGATCTGGGTTTGCTTCACTTGGTTAGGTCTAGTTTCAGTAATATCACATATCCAAAAAATAAGGTCACATGACAACCTGAATATACTGAATGACTGAGGGTGTGTCTGAAAAGTCCAAAAAGTTACCTCTGACCACTTTGCTTTTCACATAAGTATTTAAGTGTTTGGAGTCCAAAATATGTCATTGTATTAAAGGAGTGATATTTTGCTTTTTAAAATGGAATTATACATTTTAAATCATTTCCCTGTGTTCCATATAAACTGTTAATGCTATGCTTGGGTCTGAACTCTTCTTTAATTCAGCTCCACAGGTCCATCTTCAACCCTATTTCTGAGTAATGACACCAGAAAGGTTGTTTTGAGCACTGGCCCTTTAAAAGCAAATGAGCCACTTCATGCCCCACCCCCTCCAGGTTGTTGGTTGTGCTGCTCTGTCCCGATCACCCGACAACTGAACATTTTAGGTAATCGGCTCAAAATTTGGACATATTTTCAGTATGGACCTCAACCGCTGCTGCTGACAAACAATTATTACTCTGAGAATTGTTCGTCAGAAGTCTTGACCTTATTTGTGCAAATGTTGTGATGCAACTAGTTATAGACGTAACAAATTAAGCAGGAATTGAAACGGGTTGTAGAAATCCACTCGATTTTTGCCAAAATGAATATAAACATAGCTTTGCAGCACCTGGAGGGTTCAAATTCAAACTTTTTCAACTATTAGGGTCCAAATACACAAATAAATGTAACAAAGACTAATAAAAGTGGGTTTAACAAAATATGACCCCTTTAAATTGTTGTGGTATAGGAATAAAATGCGTGTCTGTTTATTTTCATAACCACTCAGGTTGGCTGATGTTGCCGCTGCAGTGAATTATGGGATTGCATTCTGTCCTCTCCTTTGCATTTAGAGAATTGGACAGCTCTTACCATCGCTGGCACTCAAATACCTCCTGGTCATTAGGAACCTTCCTAGTCAAAACAGACTATCCGGACACACCCTCAGCTTTTCCATCAATTTGATTTATTTTCATTTCCGTGGTGGCTTTGGTATATCCCAGGATGTTAATGCCAGGATTCATCAGGCTCAAAATGTAAAAGACTGGTTCAGGGAGCATGAGACATAATTTACACACATGGATTGGCCTCTGCAGAGTCAATGGGAAGAGCTGGAGATGACTTTATGCTGTGGTCTGACTCTGCTATCATCAGTACAAGACTTTGCAAGAAATGCAACCATAGATCAAAATAATGTTATGACACTTTATTGTGACATTGCATAAGGACTGCATGACCTAAACAAAGTTACAATCAAAGCTAGAGTTGGTCCAATGAAATATTACATGTGACTGTTTCTTTGGCCAGGTGTATGTATTTCCATTGGATAAAGTGTCCCTTGAGCTGATTAAATCCTACTTCTTGGGCTAAATAAACTGTAAAAATCATCTGTTTAAAAAATGACCCACCTCAGAGATTAAATGTGTCACATCATACATATTTTTCTAAGAAGAATTGGAAAATAAATGACTCTATACTTGTTTTGAAACCTATAGCTTAACCGCATTTTGATGGAATTTGTCTTTAATGGTGACCCTTATTTGGTAAAGTTTCACTACTTCTGGAAGCACTTTACTTGTAGACCTTGGAGAGTTTTCTTGTTATCTAGATATGCAGAAAAGTGATATCATTAGTTTTCTTTTTCTGATATCATGAGAAGATGACTTTTTTGAGATACATGGATTTCATGACGCAGAAATGCTACAAATATATGATGGTAGTATATGGTATGATACATTACTGTAGATTAAACTATATCATCTGCAGCTGGAAAATGTAGCGTACACATGAATTCCACAGTGAAATAAATCCAAAAACATTGTTTATCATGAAACACTTGGGACTTTTATTGCATAATGTTATATTTAGAGCACATTTTGCTAATAATAGAATACATTCTGTTATTCTGGGTGTGCTCAGGTGCAATTAAAGGTCCTTTAAAACCAAGTCAGATTGGCTGACAGTCGATGGGATAGAGTTAAGGAGCATTTTGACTCCTCAAGGCAAAATCAAGCTGTGAAATGTAACAAAACCTAAAAAAAAAATAAATGAACAAACAGTAAATCGAATTGGCAGCATGGGAATAAGAGTTACCACCAGGAACATAAAATATTGAAATCACTTGACAGATTGAAAGAGTAGGACACTAAACCAGTGGGTACAAACAGTACAGGCCCAATTTAAACTTAGCTGTCAGGATGTAACTGCCTGTTTTTTTAGTCAAACTATTGCTTGGCAAAATAACCATCACTGTTCTGCAGGCGCTGCCGGGACTATTTTTGGTCTTATCAGCCTGCATCTTTGGGCTTAACCATGTGGAAGCAACACAAGACATGTCGAACCTCTGTTCGTAAGTAATCCAGTAATATTTCATAGGACGCCTTCATAGTATAATGATATGACAGACCATGAAACATGCATCAGTTTGGACTGTAGCTAAATATTGAGCTTTACACTTTTGCTCATAGCAGAATTGCAACATTCTGAATAATGTGGTGAATATTGCCTTTACTGAATGTCATCTTTTTTTAATTTAAGCAATGGGCTCGAGGTGATCTATCCAGAACTGGACATTGACAAATGCCTCACCATTCCACAGAATATGAGAAAGAAGATCAGCCATGTCTGGGGAGCTCCCAAGGTTTACTTCCCTGCAGCAGACGAGGTAAGAAGTATTTCTGTTTATGTTAAAGCAGTGAAGTTGGGCAGGTAGTAGTTAAAAGATGCAGCTGATTATATTACAGTGTTTACTGTTATAAGGACTTTATAAATGAAACAAATTCAATGCCAATCTTAAGTGAGTTTCTGGCCAGTGAAGAGTCACAATTGACTTACTGTGGAGTAGCTTTTTGGTGTGTTTAACACAGAAAATCTTATCCTATCATCTTTTAAACATAATTCAACACAAGGATATTCATCAAATGTCAAAAACATACTGTAGCTGTCAGTCACATGTGTGGCTTTGTGATAATTCTGACCATTTACAGTGAGGTTTGTCTTCTTAAGCCTCTGCCATGACTTACTATATGGACAAAAATACTGGGACACATTACATCTGCAGCTGGTGGGACTTTGCGTTCACATTAATCTGAAATATTATGGTGATATAAATGGGCCTGGCCAAGCGAAAGTGGACATCAGGGTCAATTTCTTTTTTCTCTAAAACAATATTTTTGATTGCTTAGCATGAAAGACTTATATCTGTAGTTTCTAAAACTGTTTATTTAATTTGTACCTGAATTCCAACTGGATATATAAGAAAATATATGAGGATACAGTGTAAATTAAGAACAGTAGAGGTTGTAAATAAATGTATACAGCATAAATTTAGAATGTAAATAGCAAAGTGTAAATAAATATGTTCAAAATATGTGCTTGTGTCTAATCTTATATTTCATGATAATTATCAAATACTGTAATAATTTTGAATGTTATTTATTATAAAAAACAGCAGAAAGATGTGTATTTAATATAGTAATAAAATGTATGTCACCAAAGATAATTTGATCAGTATTTTAATAAAATCTTTGATTATTAGTATTGGTGCATCACACTGAACAAACACCTCAGTTTGTTTCTTTTTTGGATTCTCACTCCGTTACCATGCATTAATGTTTTTTAAAACTAAAATAAAAATGATATCAGTTTCATATTTGGATATAATTCAGGCTTCTCTTATATATTAAGGAAAGTGTGATATGCTGAATGTTAGCACTTTCCTTGTGGAACAGTACTTTTTGGCATTTTTTCCAAACCTTGAATAACTGCTGTATATTTTTCCTCACTCTGTTACTTTGTCAATGATGATAAATCCATGTTTTTATTAAATATTTGGTTATTATTACTTAATGGCATGTTAAAGTACTTGCTTATACCTACAATTTCAGCTATTATGGTTGCTGCTAAATTAATTTTTAAAAACAGATATGGAATGATTAGTATTGCTGCACAGTGCGTTCTCACTCCGTTATTCACTTGGCCAAGCACAAATGTTCATGTCAGTTGTTGTCAGTAAATATATTGGTAATTAAAGGCTGATTTTTCTTCCTGTGTGAAAGCTGAAGAAACCAGACAGCTACTTGTGGTTTAAAATGATTATTTATGGTCAGAACATGACAAATATTTCAGAAATCTAAAGATAGAACATTTAAAATAACTATGATACAAAATAATCAGTGTTGAGTATAATTAATTAAAAACAAATGCTGAAGCATTTTGTCAGAGTAGATGCCAATACAAACAAAATTAACCATAAAGATGAAGTGAAAGCATTTCTTAGTATGATATTTATCACAATGAATATTATATTCTGGCATTTGTCATTTTTGTTTTCTAGCCCACCCCTTTGTTAGTAGTAAAACAGCTGAATTCACTGTGTGCCAGTACTTTTGTCCACAGTTAATTTGTCAAACATGCACATGCTTGTGTGTAACACTAGAGTGCAGTAATGGATTATGAATATCTTTATCTCTGCTTTAACGGGGAACAGCTACAGTTGCTAAAAACAACATATTTACAAAAGTTTGCAAAGTAAACAGTCACCATATAACATTTATTTAGTGTTATGAAGGTAGTATTATTGTCAGATTTGAGCATCTCTGTCTTCTGCTATAACCTACATTTTCTTTATTGGGCCACAGTAGCACTGTGTCACCAATGGGTGGTGCTAGATCTTCATACTTTACACAAAAACAAACCCGTTAAAAAGGCAGTGTCCTATATATATTTATATATGCATATGCACATACAGTTTTAACACTTCAGAGTGTCAGAAAGCACAAATTTTTAAGTGTCAGTATCGCCATCAAATATTGATTCTTTAATTCAATAATAGTTTTACTTTGTAATTATTGTTGTCTCTTATTGATACTGGTGATGCTACTGCAAATATATGTTTGTCCTTAGTTAAGAGTCATTACATTTTCAGATTTAGTTGCAAAAGGTAATGTTGTGCTTGAATTAAAGGGCTGCTGCATCACTTTGTATTATTTGCTGGTAATACATTTAGGAATTCAAGAATTTCAAACAAATCAAAAACAGATCTTTTTTAGATTTTTATGTAATTCATGTACCCCATGAACAGTTCAGGATTTAAAGGTAATGCATTAAGAATACTGCTGTGTAGTTGGAGTGAGAACTATTCCTGTGTTAAATGTGATGTAAAAGATACCACATTGCAAAGTCAAAATTAAATTTATTCATAAACACATACTGTAGGAAATGCTTGTGGGAATTGTACGGCAATAACATGCCTTAATATCTCTTATATATAATTATTGATATGCCAGGTAGCATGTATTTCTCAAAGAAACTGCTCTCCTTGCTGTGTTTGGCTGTGTAAAATTATCACACTCATTCACATGAGCTGTGTTTTATTCATGTATTTGTATGTGCAGTATTCAGTGAATCTTAGTCTGTGTGGTTTCTTTGTTAAGCGACAGATTGAGAGAGATGCAGTTCCCACTTCACAGAACCCCTGGTGAAGTTGACAATGAAATTACATCAACCAAACACCAAACCCTATATCTGTAAAATGAAAACTTAAATGGAAAGCCACCTCGATTTAGGAGCTAGTTTATGAATTTCACAGCTAAGCAGTCTAGCTTGAACATGATCTATTGCCCTTCTCTTGCCCAAACTCCATTTGATCTATGGTCGTATTATCTGTAATGCTGTCTTACATGATTCTCTTTTATTGCCAGAATCAGTGTCAGACAGCAAAACAGATTACATGTTAGATTAAATCAATACAAACTTTATTTACTGGGCTTTGAAATGTACTTCTCTGCTTGTTCTGACACTTAAGCAAACACGCACTATTGAAGACTCAGGCGGAGATTGCTGCCTGTGGTTCTGTGCTTGTTCTGCTGGTCCACCACGCTTTCTGTCACAGTGCCATGCTGCTAGCGCTGCTGCTATTCTCTGCCACTCAGCCCTTGTACCCAGTAACATAAATACAGAATAGTGGCCGCTCAGGCTCAAATCCACCCACTGTTCCACCCACTTCATTACTGGGACGGGATGCATGCCTGCTGAGTAATTGTAATGGAGCGTAATGGGCAGTAGTCCCATAAACCCGCCTCTAAATAGGTGCTCATGACTGAAAACAAAAGCAAAAGGCCACAGAAACTGTAGATTTCTGTGTCCAAACTTTAGAGTAACTGTGCGCCACCTGAACTTATGTGTTACCAAATCCTGGCATGAGTGCGGATTAAGCATTTTTAGAACTCCTAATTACACTCAGAAGGCTCTAAAACATCTACAGTTTAATATGAGTGGGATATGTATTGGCTAATGGAACTGAGCTACAGCAACATGACTTGGATATGGTTATAAGTAAAACTGGTCATTTAAAAATAAAAGTTGGTAGTGGACTAATTCTGACCACATCCTTCCATGGGGAACATGATCATAAATAGTTGCAAGTACAAGAATCACCATGTATGTTGTAAAGCAAGTGAACTCTCAGTAAGTTGAACGAATACATTAACCTCTGAACTTGGAAAAAGTACAGCTAAAGATGACGGGGTGTATCATTTATGTTGGAGAACACAACATCTTGAACAATGTAGATAAAAAAATATATATAAATATATATATATATATATATATATATATATATATATATATATATATATATATATATATATATTCTGTTTGGATAAAAATGCAGGTGTATCCAGTTTTTATTTTGTAAATGTAAAACTTTCACTGGAGCGCCATATAAATAAATTATTCAGAGCCAAGCTTGTAGTTGAGTTGTAAAATCCACATTCATATTTCAAGGCAAATGGCTTTGTGGAAAAGGTCATATTTACTGTTGTTTAAAAGAATGCAAATAAGTATTCAGGTAATGAGTGGGTTTTTGGAGAATCCTAGTGATTTTTATTTCATATGCAAATGCCATGAAGTAAGTATAGACTGAGGTTCTGTGACATCTAAACGCCTCATGGAGGTTTCAGTGTCTGTCATGTTTTTGTAGATTCATCTTCAATGACACGCAGCAGTTAGTCAGTAAAACATGCTTTATGATAAGCTCAGACAGTCACAAACCTAAAATGCTTCCTTCTCAACTGTTCTGTCTATTGGAATGTGGAATGTGGAAACAAAGCTGCACAGATGCAACAGAAGCTCTGGATGAAATTAGATTCATACTAATATGACAGAACAGGGTCTTTATATTTTGAATAAAGGTTAGACACATGTAGAAGATGTAAACACAATTACAGGTGATCATTTAAGTTGGGGAAGTGACAGTTTGGACAGTTTTTGTACCCTGTAATTGTAATATTTAACATTAATGTTACAGACAGGGTTCCCCTAGGGTCTTAAAAAGTCTTAAAAGTCTTGAATTTACAAATCTGCATTTAATACCTTAAAAAGTCTTTAAAAGATATGAAATTTGATATCTTAGATCTTAAGTTATGTTGCCATAAACTTGTTGTGTTTAAATGTGTCTGGAAAATGTCCAAGCTGCAAAGCTTGTAGACTATTCAGTTCTACCCGTTCCAAATTCAAAATTTATAAATTAGGAACAGATTTTTGCTAACTTTGTAGCCCCTGGTAAAAAATGACTCGGAACGGTGGGAATCAACGCATTGGAGTAAATAAATAAATGGTCCTAAATTGTAGAAGTCACACATTGTTGCCAGTATGGCTGTGAAATAGGCTATGAAATGGGCATTAAATTTGGTCTTAGGAGTCTTAAAATGGTCTTAAAAAGTCTTAAATTTTACTTGTAGAAACCTGTAGGAACCGTGTACAGAAATCATTCAGAATTGAAGCTGGATACGGAACTTTAATACTTACTACTGACTTACTACTAATACTATTGACTGAATTGTGTTGATGCTGTCAAGTGCATGGTATTATTTAGAATCACTGGATAATAAATTTTAGTACCTAAAGAGTAAATGTCATCAGTCTTACTGCATCCAGCTTGCACAATTGGTATTTATACATGTTTTGTTAAACAGACAACCTCAAGTTGCATTAAATGCATTTTTTTTTTTATGTTGTAAAGCTACTTTGACTGTATCAAAGTGCATATGAGCTTAAAAATAAAAATTATGATTTTTACTGTAATGTGTATTATAACTTGGAAACTTCATTTTAAAAAATATTTAAAATCATATAGAAACCAGTGCTGAAGCAAAGGTATTAGTATCAGAACCAGCTTTAAGCCCTGTTTCACCAGTATACAATGAGGGATGACTCTCCAGGTTCAGGAGAGTGTTTTTTACTTTTTAATGTCTATGACTTGTGAATTAATATTTAAGAATGAAAATTAAGTAGTAGAGCTAAAGCAGTATACTGTTGATAGCCTGGTTTTCTAAACCACCTCTTATTCTATATGTGCAGTGACACCTTGCTGTGCAAAATGTGTTTTTGAAGGCAGATCTAGATGCAGTGAGGGCTTCTACTAATATAGATGTGCATATGGTGGAGGCGAGGAGCCAAAGCTTGGAGCAAAGATTGGAACCAACTTCACGTAGCTTCACAACACAAATACAGTAACTGCAGCTAGAAGACAACTTTAATCATCTCATACTTGTATTAGTATAAAATGGGCTTAACACTGATTATCGAACTTAGGCAAAAAGATCTTGTACATTTGTCTGAATCAACATTAAGGGTAGATATTAACAGTTACAAGGACAATATATGTTTTGATAAAGTTGAACACCACACTTAACCTGAAAACATCTGAAAGATCTTAATTCTTTAGGATATAAACACTAATATCTGTAAATGTAAAAAGAAGAGCTGCACAGTTTTTTTGATGTTGTCAGAAGCTCTTTAAGAAATGACAAACTTGGCCAGACAACAGAAAACAGTTCAGATAAAGCTTTGCCTGGAGAAAAGAACAAAGGAATAGTGAATATTTTTGAAGTCCTGTGTACAGTTTATTTAAATGCAGGTGTGTTTTTGGCTTAAAAATACATTTTCTAAGTGATTTAATGAATCTCCCTATGTCTTAACCTTCTTACTTTGTCTAAATACCCAAATAAATTCTTTTTATTTTAGCTTTTGGCTCCATTAGTTAATTTTAGATTGACCTGAGTTAAGAAAGTTCTGCTGAAAAGACAGGTCCTCAGGTGTGACTCTGCAGCTGTTCTATATATTTATCATTTCTGCCTGCATTTCTCCTGAGATTTTCTTGGATCGGTGCAACATTTAGCAAAATTAAGCACAGCCACCTCAAGACAGAAAGACGTCTATTTTTACCTGCTTATTTACTTAAATGTTTTAGAAGCCTGTGAGATGGGTCTGAAATGCATGGTGCATCGTGTCTCTTAGCCCATAACTTCAAAAGTAGAGACAGTTTTGGAGTTGTTGTCTTCTTCTTTTTTTTCAGTAAGGACCGTAGCCACAGGGCACATTCTTAGACATGGGGATTTCAAAGCCTTGTTTTTGGGTAGCATTTCTTGCATCTGGTGGATGGAATGAGGGTTTAAACCATTACTGCGATTAGAGCTGCCTCACTATGATCTCTTGAGCTTGCTTACTGCTGCTAATAGCTGTTTCCTCTCTATTTCCCTCTATCTTTTTCTTTTTCGCTTTCTCTCTCTCTGTGAATGATTTTTATGCTTTGCTAAAACATGTGGGGGCGTTGAGAGAGGATTTAAATGCAACGATCCCCCTCCTCTTTTTTTTTTTTTTTTTTTTTTTTTTTTTTTTGGTGAATCTCGGCGTTCTTTTCTGCAAGCCTCTGATGACGACAGGGCAGCTTTAAGCCTGGCAGTGCCCACGGCAGGCTGCCGTCTCAGCGCTGCCCACTCTCCTCTGTGTTGGCATGCCGGAGAAAGCGAGGGTGGGGTTCCTCTCTAGCAGACCCTGTCATTCCCAGGAAAGCCTACATGTCCACCCATGCAGGATTCCTGATAGGTCTTCGTGTTGGGGATGCGAGAACACAAAGATAGGGATTTTATTTTCAATAGATGGTGGTCTTTATTCAGGGAAAGGTCAAGGATGTTAGATAAACAGACGCCACTTTGTTGAGCCTTTCTATGACAGCCAGGGTCAACAAGTGAAGCATGTACCGTAATATCCATCTAATTGCATATTCACTGTCATCAGGTGGGTGTTTTTGGCTCTGCCGGATTAAATCAGCTTGTTTGGCCGAGATTCAGGGACTTTATTTCCTTAGCTAATGTTCTCCTTTTTCATTATAACACCCTGCTAAGCTGACCCGTGTCCTACTCCATTCAGTTATTGCCCATTACTACACAACATATATGATTCATACAAGGTTTTGACAGGGGGAAATTTACATCCTTCTGCTAACAGGAGCATTGGATTGATTATACATATTCAACAGAGTAAAGGGGCCCAATAACCCACCTAAGCCACCTGTCTACACAGGAGAATAATGTGTTTCTGGTGTTTCCTGTCCGTGACATCCAGACCTCTACAGGTGTAAACAGGAGTATTTTATATATCTTTTTTGTTTTTTTTTCCACCTTACTCACCCATCTTTTCTTCATTCACTTTTCTTTACATACCGACACATTGTCAAATTTGCTTTTGCTGTTTTGCAGGTAGCCTTGTTGTTGCACTGGCATGACTTTCCTTTACCTAACGTTTGGTCTTAGAGTGTAGGCAGAGATAGTTTTACTCCATGGCTGTATGAAAAATATGATTTCAATTAGCATGAAAATGTATTGTATTATCAATAGGAGGATAAGAACAGATTAAGGAAGCTCTGGGATGCTCTTACAGATGACAATGGTCAGGTTTCTATGCAGGCATCCGTGTTGGAGAAAATGATGATTTTCCTTTGACACAAAAGCTCTGAGAATACGATGTGGTTTTACATGAAAAGCCGACTCCACAGGCCTCAACATGTTTAAGATAAGGTTATTTACTGTATCACATCAACACTTTTTACTACTGATTAGACCTTATTTGGGAAGACCAGTTCTTTTATGTTAATAAAATGTTAACTGAAGTTTAATAATTGCAAAATATCTGTGAGCTGCAGCCCTTTGTTTGGAAAAAGAAGTGTGATAAAATTAATTTGCAGTTGTTGGAATTTTCGGGAAAAACTCCAACCCCACACTTGATATTTATGAAAGTTGTTAATTATATCCAAATGAATTAGATCCAAATTTGGGAACAAAGTTTAGCAGAGAGGCTCTAGCTGAGACTCTTTAATAATGAACCGGTGGCTTCTGATTATTATTCAATATTCACACTGAAATTCTACCTCGTCAGTTCATATACATTGACGGCAAGATCTGTTCAAACAGAGATTCATAATCTGCATGGGAAGTGCATCTGCTGCTGTGGATACTTAAACAAACATACAAGATTAAATTTCTATTTATATGAGGCACAGAAACCTAACATTTGCCAGGGAATCATTGTAAGACCTGGAGACGTGTCACTGGCACCTCAGCACATTAAGTTTTTCTTTTTCTTAATGTGATTTGTCCAGCCGGGAGATTTCTGCGACCTCTGATACCAAAAATATTGCACATAAAAAAAAGAGGAAAAAAGAAAAAAAAAAAAGTCTGTTCTCTGCAGTTCTCATTTTGTCTAACCTTTTGGTCGTATGATTTCAAGACATCTATGTGCTTCCACTTGTGCAGGTTATTTGTACTGTGAGGAAGTGAACTGAGATTCCTCCACAGAAATATGAATATAGACACTTTTATAAAGACCTTTATGGACAGGATTACTGTGGTACTTATACTTGAAACTGAGGTAACTAATTTTTTCTCTGAAAGCCTCTTTTCTTTTTAAACCAAGTAATCACAAAGTTAAAAGTGATGAAAAGTGAAGTTTACTTAACACCCAGATGCTTGGCTTAGTGGCACTTTGCCCAAAATGTTTTGTGCTTCTCATTTATGGTCCGGCACAGGGTTTAGTTACAGTTCTGTCCCAATCCTCTGATTCACCTTCTTTAAGAACAGCTTCAGGGCTGCTCATAATGCTTAACTCTCTATAATGCCATCCCCTTCATCTCCTCAGTGGTCTTATTGTCTTAACTCTGGATGGAGAGACAGAGTGTAAGAAAAACAGGTTGTGTAAGAAAAACAGGTTAATACACGTTTGGCACAGTAAAATTAAGCATCTTTTCAAAGATACTAGGTTTCTTTGGAAAGTGTTTCTCATCTGATGATTCCTGTTTCTCCTGAAGTGTTCACTTTCCTTGTCGGGGAAGTTTGCTTTGTTGTTTTTAGTGACTTTAAAATATTACCACACATGCACTTAGCTTCTGAAATAAAATATAAAAAAGCCCTGCTAATGATAATAGCAGTTGGGTCCATTGATGCATTGATTGATTTGAGAACAGGGGATGATAAAACTGCCTTCCTTGTCATTTTCCTGATCCTGTAGTTTGGAAGCAGAAAAATGTTATGCAAATGATTTGTTAATCCCTTTACATTATTTGTTCCATTTCTCCCTTTCATTTTCACACTCAATTTCTAGCACAGCAAGCTGACAGGCGGACACCCTCAGATTGCTAATTCTTCAGATAAAGAAAGTAAGCTATCCATGTTGCATGTAAAATGTATTGGCTTCAATTAATTAATTTGACTTGAAAATTGTACCTGAAATGCCTGAAAAAGAGATCTTGAAAGCCCTTCAAGTACCTCACTTTTAAGTCCTTCAACTTTCACCTCTTTGTTCTCTTCTCTGTGTGTTTTTCTAGCATGCTTTCACCTGCAGATTAACAGTCTTTTAAGAAAAACATTGACCTGCACAATTAAGGCTATAATATCAACATAAGCAGGATAAGACAGATGAGTCTAAGCCGTGAGAGCAGTGGCACATGAAACTGTGACCAGTGTTTTTCCATAGTTTTGTTGTCCCAAAGGTTGGTGTTAAAAATAATAAGAAAAAGGTGGGATGGTCTTAGATTCAAGAAGCTTAAAATGCAAAATCTCAAATAAGCCCAATTTTCCCTAGCCAATCGCATTGCATTTTGGTGGGTTTGTGTTGATCGTCTCAACTGACTCACACACCGCCCCTCCCCAAATAAAAACACTAGAGATTTATGTGGCTTTTCAAAAAATGTATCTAGACATTTATCCAGCTTAATCTTCTTAACATATTAAAGTGATTTGCTTTACCCTGAAGTGGCTGAAGCTGCGAGCTCACCGCCCCTCATGGCACTAAGACCTGAGAGGCATTGTGGACATCTTCTGCTTTTGAATAAAAGAGTGGTGGGCAGAAGTCAACCTGCTTCTCAGCTGTGGAGCTGCGGCTGTCCCCGCTGTGCGTCCCTTTAAATTTTTTTGTTCTGTTATTAGTCCAACTGTTGCACTCAGTCAGTGTTCTTAGGCACATGGCTCTGCCAGAACTGCCCACACTGTGGTGTGGAGGTTTGGAGCTCTCAGCTTTTGAGCTGAACTGAAAGAGCTCTCTCATAGAGTAGGTGTTGGCAGGATGCTTTGTTTCTTTCTGTGAATGTCATGAGAGGTATGGATAATGAGAAAACTGAAGCACAGTGATAGCATGATTTATCTGGGTGCCAACTTAATGCCTGACTGCAGATTTGGGCTTTTTCAGATAGGCGATGTGCTTAACCTTTTCTTCAGATGCGACACAAATCTGAGAATCAGTAGTGACACTTACAATGTGTTTCCTTAAAACACCACTTCACAGGCCAGGCAGCTAAAAGGTCTTGGTCAAGTATTGCTGATGTCCTTACTTGGCATAATGCTCTATGGATGTGCTTCAGGGCACACATTTTGCCAGATCACATCAGTGCAGCTGTACGTTTAAAGTTGGAGACATTCATTGTAGCTGAAGCCTGAGTTCATTTCATTGTCATCATGGTATTTAACTTAATGTCTGTCAGGATTAAATTAGACATGATGGGGTCGAAGTAATGTGGCAATGCCTAATTTATTTCAATCTGCAAATAAGTTTTAAAGGGTTGCCAAAGATTTAAAATCATAACTTTTCAAGTCAACGCAAGTTTTGGTTAAACACAGCTGTAGTTGTAGTTACATGTGTTTACTACATTGCAGTGTTAAGACTCCCTCCCTCAGTTTGACCACTGAATTTTCACTGCACAACTTTTAGTTGCATCACCAGAATAGAGAATATCCAAGTTCAGCTTCAGCGTGTAATGGGCCTGGTGCTGGTTTGGTTTTCTCACATTAACCTATAGATTATTTTACAGATTTTCATTAAACAGTGACATGTGTGGCACTGCCAGTGAAAGTGATTGTAACTTAAAATTCTTTTGGAACCCATTCCATTTTTATACAGCATTGCATTTCAGCCCAGTTATTCAGTGTAAACGGGCCAATACTAAAATGTCCTGTGACCTGGCATTGTTAAACTGTGACCAAAGAGCTGTGAAAACCAGGCATTTTAGCAGGAGAGCCTTATGGAAACTATATATAGAGAGAAACAATAGTGTGTTTGTGAAGGATGGCCAGAGGAGTGTAGTCCAGTGGTGAGTGAACAAAGTATCACTGTATGGAAATGCAGCACATGGGGATATATGGTATCAGGAGGCATTCAGGTGCAGAGAGAAACATCTATACATACGTACAATATCACCATAATCAAGTGCAGAGAGAAAGGTAAATGATCCAAATGACATGATTTCTTTCTATTCAAAAAGCCAAAGCCATTTTCTTGTTATATACACCACATAGGTTTCTAAGATAGACTTGGACTCACAGATTCACATCTTAATGATGCTTTTTCATTGGATTAAAAAAATAGATATTGGTTAGTTCTCCATTAGACACATTGTATCTAAAAGAATTAGGCAAACATGAAAAAAAACAGGTGTTTAAAAGCTAGTAAAAGTACCAGTGCAAGGGAAGATGTCAATACTGCTCCTATACGTTAAACAGATCCATATAGGTCTATGTATTCATTACACTGATTCTACAATTATCTAATTTGAAACCATTGTGTTTTCATGTAGTTCCCAGTTTCTCCCTTCAATCTGTAAAAGTTAATAAAAAAGGTATGTGTTTATATAAATGAAAAAATACAGCTTTTTTGTGTCTTATCTGGTTACTGTACATAGTTGAAGTCATCATTCTGTCACTAGTGCCGAATAAAACACACAATGCAGAAATATACGTTTATATTATCTGTACAGTTATGACTCTGTGTGGTAAATATGCCACTTTTTTAGGCCGTATGAAAGGAAATGTAGTGTTTTGCATTGTCTCTGCTCTAACACGCTGGCAGAGTACTTGACCTCTTGTACTTGGACCGAATGTCTGACAGGTGTTAAAATCATAGATTGAGGCTGTCCATACAAAATGTTTCCAGCGTAGCCGAGCTCCGCACAGGCGAGCACTTCAAACAAACTATGAGTGGTTGCTTCTTTTCATATCAGAGAGAATGGGAGAAATTGATTGGAACTGGGAGGCTTAGGACTGGATTTTCCTCAACCATAATATTTTTTCTTTAACAACTGCAGCTTAAATTTAGATTTTTTTTTTTCTGGCTTTGTTTTTTATTTCTTTGTCCAAATCCTATCGAATGGTGCTTCAGGTTTTTCCTTGAGTAAAAAGTTGATATTGTTGTGAGGAGGGAGAAAGGACTTTTTTCATGTGTGCAGGAATGTAGATTTCTTCCCCCCGTGAAATCCTAATTGTGCCTTGGAGGGCTGGTAGGGTATCTGTGCTCGGCTCAGCTCAACAGGATTTGTGTCTGTGTATGTTAGAGTATGTCTCTTAGCTTGAATGCGGATATAACCCTTTCATTGCACAAGCTGCTGATTTTTCATATTTGCCGATAGGCTGATCCTGTGCATGTGTATCTTTTTGTTGAAGACATTGAAAGTTTAGTTTTTTGTGTATATAATATATATATTATTTATTTATTTATTTTGATATCTGTTAAGATTTAATTGAGATAACAAGTGGACCGCTTTCTGTGGATCACCCGTATTTGAAAATTAAGCTCTTGAGATCGGGTCTTGTCAATAATGCACGGTCAGATCGGAGATAGCCAGAGAATATGTCTTAGGTCAAAACTATGTATGTCCCATGTTCCTCTTGAATTATTGCCATGCATTTATCTATGCAAATCCAGGATAAGATCCTATCTGCCGGCAGCGACATATCCCCCTGGATTTGGTCTATGTGTTATGCAGGTTATGGCTGACAGTCAAGAAGAAATTGCAATAACATATATGCAGAGATTATTGCTGTAGTCATTAATTGTTGCTTGAAAGGGGATTAGGATTAGCAGGCCTATAGAATGCTCTAACACCTGTCCTTCCTTCCATCTAACAATGTTACTTCAGTTTTTCTTATTTCAGTATCAGTTCAACTTGGCAAAATAAAAAAGGCTGATTTATTCAAATGAATCATCAACGCTGGAAATGATTCAATATGTGCCACATTCAGATGGGTGATATATTATTCCCTTGGGGAGAGGCAAAGATGGAGCTGTGGAGCTGTTTTATTCGTGCTGTCTTTATCAGTGTGTCAGGCAGAGAGGCTGAGCTTGTTCTCTATGAATGGACGAGCCCTTGAACCATAAACCTGTACCTCCTCTGATAACAGTTTCTGCATTGTGATATAAGTGCCATTCTCTGTGATGTCCTCTGTGACAGCACTAAATATATCAACATACACAAAATGATCTGTCAGATGAATTATTTTATTTCAACCAGTTTTCCAAAACTAAGGATTTTCAGTCCTGCATGTACAGTGTCTGTTTTTTGAAGACATATTGTGCATTTTGTTAAGGATTCAAAGCACAGCACAGTATTGTGGTTGCATTTCACCAAGCTTTGCTTTTCATGCTCTTAATGTTTTGCCTTTAGCTAAGTGTCTCTACTGTACTTTTCTGTTTTCTATACCTTGTGCTGCATATCCTGTTTTGTCTTGACTGCTTCCTGGGCCTTGGAGAACACTGATATCTTGAGATTACCACATCTTTTAAGGTGATAAAAGTGCTCCCTGAATTACTCAGAGCCCGTGTGATGACATGGCCCTGATTGTCAGACGGGTGGGCTGGTGACACTGGAACACAGACGGTGCATGTCTGTTTGAAACATTCTGTTTCAAGCTTCCAAGCCCTGGGCAGTCCTCTCTCCCAGTCTCCCAACACCCAGCTTCGCCCACTGAAACAAGAGTCTTCCATACTGGAAAATCCGGCCCTGTCAACTGGCAGTCTGGACTAGGTTCAGCCCACACGCCAAGCACCCCCCACCACTGATACCACCCCTTAATAGGCACTAGAGTTTGCCACCCCATGTAGATGCCTTTTGGTCGCCATCCATGAATGGCGTCAATAGCATCTTCCTACACAACAGTGACTGAACGGAGGGCACAAGAAAATGTGGGAATAATTGACACTTTCTCACTGTACTACCATCAGAAACCATAATTAATCATGATAGAAAAAATGTGGAAGCCATCTTGGCTGGTGAAACACACAGTGCCTGTGAACAGCCCTGACACCTTTAACAGCTCTGATGGCCAAATAGGAATGGGTGTCACAGTGCTTACAACTAAGCTCCCTTCATGGCAGCCTCATCTTCAGAATTGTGTCTGCTGCATGATGGTTCTCCATGAAAGTGTAACTGTTATGTCTTTTTATTTTTTATTTTATTTATTTTTTTAAATAAAGTGTTGTTACAAACACTTTACAATCTTGAATCCTTAGAAATGGGTCATTGTGAACAAAGTACAATGCAAAAGTGATATTTATCATCTTCTAATAAGTAAAAGGGGTTATTTCACTCAGGTTTTCATTCCACTCTTAAAAATGAAAGAGAAATAGTAGTGTTGCTAACAAAATCCAATTAATTTTATATATGTTAAATACAAGCTTTAGGGGTTTTAAAATCTCATCTTTTGCACTTTTACATACATACATACTGATCCATGCAGAGCTTTATTTTTCTTCATCAATGTATCCTCTTTGCCTTTAGATGGAAAACCTAAATCTGTAATTTGAATGTGCTCACGATTGACTTTCATAGCCTGCACTTGGTGGTAAAATAGGAGATCCATAATTTTTAGTGTATGACATGCTTGACAGAGTAATTATGGATATTAGTCCGGTGTTGCAATTTGCTCTGTTTGACAGTGTTGTGTTCTCAGCAGCCAAAATACCCAACAACAAAAAAACGGTTCTCTCTTGCCTCATTTAGCATGGCAGGACCTGAGGTTTGTATCCCAGTGCGTGGCTGCATGTTACTTCAGAGTACCTGTTAGTGGTGGTTACTGTGTTTGAGCATGTGCATTTGCAGAAAATGCTTTCATGGCAGTGAGTAGGTGTATGTGTGTAAAGCCACCACTAGAAAGTGTTGAAAGCCTCAGCTAGCAAGATCGCATCCAGGGTGACTAATAAGCTTAACATGAGCACGGCTGTGTTCGCAAGCATGGTGCGGTGAAAGAAGTCTTCAATGTTGAGAGAAATGCAGAAATGGTTCCCTAGGCTGCTACTAATTCCTTCACCCCCCTCAAGCCTCAATCAGACTGTGAACCATCTTACTGTTAGCTATGGCTTCACAGCAGCTCTAAACTGCACAGCAAAAGTACAAGGCATCACAAACAAGAGTTCAGGACAGACTGCACTGAAACATTTAGAGAGTTTATGACAGAGGTGTTTGGAAGTAGCTAAACAGAAATAATTTAATATATATGTTGCAATTGATGCTTTGAGTGTGAGTAAAAAAAAAAGAAAGAAAGAAAGTGGTGAGCAGAATCCATGGGCTATAAATGCATTGCTTTAACTTCTCTCCTGGACTTATTTGATTATAATGTAGCATTGTAATGCATGTTTGTAATATCAAAAAGAAAGAAAGTGTTAATTTGTTATGTAATTATGTAAACTTGTGTTTGATTTTCCACTGTAATTCCTCTTGACCTGCTGCCTTCAGCTCACTTCTCTGTTTGGCTACCTAGCAGGGATCTAATAGCTGTGTTGTCTTTAGGCCTTGAATATGTGTTTGTATCCACATGTGACTTTCCTTTGACCATGTGGCTCCTCGAAGAGTGGATTTATAAGCCACTTCACACTCCACTCCTGTGTGGGAGGCAGGCTGAGTTAAAAATAGGCAGGTTTGGAGGTAGTGAGCAGCCTGCACTGTGTGAAGCGCTTAAGAACACACTGAGGAGTATTGGCAATCTTTTTGCATATTACTTATATGTGTCAATAACCCACCTAAATGTAAACCAATATCTGTAATTGTGAGTAGCTCTTGTGAAATCATCTGCTCCTCATCATCTTGTCTGAGAAGCATCAATATTCAGTTGCACATAAGGGACAAAAAGTGTGAAGTCCATATGTTACTGTATGGACTTTAATAGGAAATGAATAGCACGCTGCTCTCTGCTTCATTATTAAACTGTTTCATAATTGCACACATGCAACATATTAAATGATGAAAAATACTTATATATAAGTGCAGTATTATAGGTCTCAGTTGTGTCTACATGCGTCCGATACACTATCTTACCAGGGTTTATGTGATTTATGTAGCATTAGTCGAGAGCAAAGTATTTCAATTAAATATGTGCTCTAGAGACTTACAGACAGTTATCAGTGGTTATTATTTTACTATATATCAGCGCATATCCAGATAAATATATATTATAAATGTATTGAATAGTTTATCTAAAATCAACTTGTGCGTTCATATGTGGTTCTTCAATAGAAAAAGATGAATAGGAAACATACAAACAAAATAAATACCAAAATAAATTTCAAAATCGCCTAAACCATACGTTCATAATTATACTATTTAAAGGTCCTATGTGTAAAATTTCACACTATGAGGATCTACTCATAAAAATTTATGTAAAAAACAATTATGTTATCATTAGCGCATATTAATAGGTAAATAATGATAATTATATTTTCATTTAGTTCCCATTAGCTGAGTAGGTTGCCTCCACAGAGTCCACCATGTTGCTCTGTCATGTTTCTACAATAGTTTTGATTTTTCATTTTGTTTTTTAGTTGGTGGCATAGAGTTTTTAAGTGCTTCACCATTTCCTGCTATATTGTGTTGTTTGTTGACCAGAGTTATTATCCCCGTACGTAATAAAACCCTGAAATAGACAAAATAAATATTAGGTTTAATGAGAGCTTTTCTACAGTTGCTTAGATGGTTCACAACACTAAAGGAAATGTCACAACACAAATGCAAAATCCACAGCTGTACCCCAGTGACATCCAGGCCACTGTACTTCTCACCTGTTTTGCATTAAGGGAGTGTGTGGAGGGTATTCATTTGGTTGTATTTTCACCACTAGGTGTCACTAAAGAACCTGTTTGACATATAGTAAATTGTAATTTGCAAAGTCTACCATTCTGGTCTGTGTCAAACTCCATCTCCAAACCACATGTGATGAAAGTAGTTCCTCTTGTAGGTGCAGAATGAGCTCCTTCTTTTGTCTTGGCTGATCAGAGTGCTGCAAATGTTCTGAATTCAACCCATTCTGCATCACATTCACTCAACTCTGTGTTTGTTTGTAATGCCACTGTGAGAAATCCCTACCTTCACCCAAACTATGTGAAAACAGAGTGATGTTAAAATGATGATGAATACTTTTTAAAGAGCTGTGGTTGACTGATATGGGTTTTTAATGACTAAGCAAAGTACTAAGAGAGCAGAGCAGCCAAAAGCTGGTGCATAATGCTGATATGTTTTTTTTTTTTTATTTTTGTTTGCCATCTGATAAAATTACAATTATTTAATAACTAATTAATAGCAAATGAAACAGGAACAATTAGTTACTCTGTCATGCCTGCATTGACTCTCCTTGTCTTTCTCCACATCTATTGTATTCTCTGCCTGCAGTGCAGTTACTTAAATGAAAAAATGGAGACGAATAACATCATTCTACACCTAATCAGCCAGTTAATCAGCCAACTGATTAACAAATCTATCTGCAGTAAAAAGTGAGATTTAAGGCAATGAAATAAACAGTAAAGCATTCTGTGAAACAAGAGGATTTTTACCATCACACAATATACACAGCCAGGCCAAATAAACAGTCCCCGCCTAAATTTATCTAAATAAATAGAGAAGCTCCTTCCATTGGGTAATTACTGCAGTGACGAATATGTTTCAACTGGAAATGTGTCCTGTAGTTTCTCATTTCTTAAACAACCACTGGTTTGCCAGAGAGCACAAAGAAGGTCATGTGGTCTGATGAGTCCTGACTGACCCTGTTCCAGAGTGATGGGTGCATCAGAGGCAGATGAAGTGATTACCCATCATGCCTAGTGCCTACAGTACAATCATGTGGGGGCAGTGATATGATCTGGGGTTACTTCACTTGGTCAAGTCTAGGTTCAGCAACAAATAAAAAGAAAGAAGACAAATAAATGTTGTGATATTACACAAGTTCAATCAAGCTGTGTCCAATAAAGCTATAGGTTGTCCAACTGAATTTTAGGGTTTGGGACATTATCGATAACAGGATCTTGTATAGATGAACATGGCTTGTACTGTCCATCACAATAGTTTTACTTACCGTACTTGACTTTTGAATCAGTATTCCTTAGACCAGGGGTGTCATACTTGTTTTAGTTAAGGGACCACATACAGCCCAAAATGATCTCAAGCAGGCTGACCAGTAAAATAACAGCATAATAACCTATAAATATTGACAACTCCAAATATGTATCTTTGTTTCAGTACAAAAAAGTTAAAAAGCATCATGAACATGGTTATAATTACAGGCTGTCATACATAACATGACATATCATTGTTAAAATTACCCTTATTTTAATTGAGAAATTTCAGGTCGTTCATAGGTTATTTGCAGTTTTTATGAAAGGATAGTTACTTTTGAAATTTTTCACACTACAACAAAGATAAAAAAAAAATGGCATTGTCATTATTTATAGGTTTTTATGTTATTACTTTTCCGACCCACTAGAGATCAATTTGGACTGGATGTGGGTCGTAAACACTCGTAACCGTTAAAATCTTCAGGATAATTTTGCACTTTGCAAATTCATCCCACAGGTCGGATTGGGCCAGTTTTCTGCCATATGTTTGATTCCCCTGCTTTAGACTGTTTCATCATTAGAACTAGTTCTAAAAAAGTTCAGTGAAGTCAACATGTTAATGTAAGCTATGTCACTGTCTGTGTTGGCCGATGACTGATCTGCCCTTTGTGACTGCCTATAAAGGAGGTTTTATAATGCTGCTTCCACTGAGGAACAATGAGGTTTTAGGGTGTCTGCAGCTGAGATATGGGTGGGCTGTTATTAATGACCACAAGGACCTCCTCACCTATAAGTTTGATGACCTCTAGGTGAGCATCCTCCCTCCCTTCGGTCTGCCTTTCATCTTTGGGTCTACGGCCCCCTCTTTCTGGTCAGGATCCAATTACTGCTTCCTGGTTGACCTTTGACCTCTTTCTCCACTAGGATGAACCTCATTCGCTGGCCCTTACATAACACGTGCCATGTTCTACTGTTACCCTTTCCTGTGCCTCTCGGCTGTGCTGTCCTGCTCCTAAAATGGGACCGTATTACTTTGTCTCATGTCTAAAATTCTGCACATCTTTCATAGTATATTAATGTTGCTATCGCTGCAAAATCCATTCAATTGAGGCAGAGAACATTTCTTTGTCTTCTGAAATATTTTGCTCGCCAGCCTCGCTGAAGTGTTTATATTTTTCAGTATTTGCAGATCGATCTTTCAACCTTGCTCTAAGCTGCAGTCGATGGTTGTTAAGCCATTGCCGTCTCTTAATCACAACACAGATACCTGTTAATTACCAAACGAGTTCAAGTGTTTTTGCTACTTAGACAGGGATTTAAGATCGATTCGTTTCTTTGCTCTGGGTCGAGCGCTGAGCACAGTTGACCATTTAATGAAATGTTGTGGGTTCTGCGTGCAGAGCCTGAAGGAGATGAAGAACCGAGAGGATAAAGCAATGGGTGTATTAATAGGCAGCTGCATGGACGACACTGTATGGTAGTGGGTCAGGGATAAAGCGTGAACTTGTAAACTCACAGAGGGGCCTCTCTTTCCTTCCTCCCTCTTTCTCGCTAACTCACTCTCGCCCTTCGTGGTGTCATCAGTTAGCAGAGCTGGGTTTGATAGCCCAGGCAGCTCTACGAGAACAGCGATTAGACATCTCTCTGATTCTCATCCCCAGCAGAGTTCACTCAAAGGTAAGCCAGTAGTTTACATCCTTAGAGACACTGGTCTTCCTTTGCCTTTGTTCTTCGCCGTCTACTGTTTTGCGAATACTGTATCAGCTCAGTGCTTCTGGTATGTTGGCGTGAAGTGTCATAAAAACACAACAATATAAAAATGCTATCATGAAACCAATGCAAATAAAACTATAAAATGTAATCATGAGGAGTTTGTAAATTCATCAGCTTTAGACTACCCCAGTCAGTCTCAGTACAGTATCTGACACAAACAGAGCACCTCCCCCTTTTCCCTCCACCACTGACCAGTTGCTGTGACAGACACCCAGTCAGAGTAGAGTTTTCTCAGCAGCACGGTGTCTGAGGTGTGGTCCCAGTGGGCTGTTTTGCTGTGATCACAGCAGGCAGTGGGAGGTTAATCCCAAGAGAATGCAGGCTCAATCTCCCCCCACCTCCACCCTGCTCCCTTGGCCTTCACATCCCATCCTGTATAATGGCCAGACGCCTCTCTGTGGTCTAAGGCCAACACCTGCCATATTACACTTACATACTTACAAATACGTATTATTATTATTATTATTATTATTATTATTATTATTATTATTATTATTATTATTATTGTCATTGTCATTATTAGTGTTGTATTTGTAGATGTGATAACCTTTCCAAAGCATTACAGTTCAGATCTCTCAGCCCTTTTTGCAAAAGCTAAATGACAGACTGGAGGTAAAAGAAATTAGAGACTGGAGCATTAAAACAATCTCTTTAGACTTTATTAACAGTTCCAAATTAATCTGTCCTCAGTTAGACTTGTGTGACTGCAGTGGAAAAGCAGATCTGAATTTCAAATTATCGAGGCACAAATGTTAAGTTTCCCCCATTAGTATTAGTGATTAATACTAATACTGTGGAGCTCCAGCATAATTTTTTTTTTCCACAAACATTTGCCTTCCAATATTTGGCTATGAGAATTAGCTTGGTTAAAACATGTTTTGATATACATTTAGTTTGTTCAAGCCCTGATAAATTATTTCAGATGGCAGAATATGCATCTGTTTTTCCCTAGAGTCTTTCGCACATATCTGTGTGTAATTACTGTGGATTTTGACAGATGGAGAAAAAAATGTCCTTGTAAGAGAGAAGGGTACATGCCATAATGTGTGAAGTGCAAGCATAGAGGGAGCCTCTTGTATTATTTGCTGCCCGTGCCAGCTGGACCAGCCAGATTCTTACAGGTAGAAATTCAAGCAGTAAATATGTGCAGAAATCATTGAAATTCAGTGCCCACCATAAATAGGCCATGTTGTTTTCTTTGCAGTTGGAAATAAAAAGATGTGAAACGTTCTTAATGTTGTTCTAAATTTGGATTCAGGAATACTAAGCTTGTCCTATACAGTACGTCTCCATCCATAACTTTCGTGAAATATGCATTACAGTGCTATTTCTTTCAGTGATAATTGTGACTTGAGGTCATTTTTAATTTAAATGCATAAAATGCCTTTCAGACTGTGTGTGTGTGTGTGTGTGTGTGTGCGTGTGTGCATGTGTGCTGTTGTTTGAAACCATGTTATTTCTGAATGCATCAGGGTCTGACTTAAATATTAGTGTAACTACATTATCACAGTGTCTTTGCCTGGTAGCAAACATGTACAAATGAGGATTACAACTCTTGAGAAGGCAACAGGTCATGGTTGGTAAGCTGCCCGGGGGGGTCACTGATATAGAGTCACTTTTGACAGGCTGTGGAGGAGGCTCTATTGTTGCTGGTGTGTCTGGATGTTACCTGCAGGCACTATCACTGAGACTACAGTATTATCCTATTATTAGGCTTAGTTGTTTACGCTTATTACTGCTTGTCAGGTAGGCAGAGAATCCTTCTGAAAATGAGCATCTGCAGAAAAATACATGTTTATTTCTTTATCTCATTCAAGTACATCGACTTAGGATAATTCTCAGAGGCCTTTAAGAATATCTTGACAGGACACAACAAACAGATTTGTGCAAGGTTTATGTTTATATGGAAGGATTTGATTCTATGAAATGTTTTACTCAACCACAAACAAGTGTGAGAATGTAAAAAAGGATGCATCTGTTTTATGTACATTAAGGCTGATTTCATTATGTTCTTCATTTCGGTGAAATACATATACAGTACGAAGGCATCGTGGATTGAAACAGCCTCGATTAATGTCTCTGTTTGTAGAGGAAGTGAACAAAATAAAAAAAGCCCATCATATGGTCTGGCAGATTTTGGGCACAGGACCAGGGATGACAAATGTGCTCTCGCAATAATTCAATCTGCTCTCATAATTCTCTAACTTTTAGGGACAGACAGAATGAAAATTTTCCGGCAATTAAGCCGCCAAGTCAACGTCCAATAACTGTGATCAAGTGTTAGTTAAGATGCTTTTTCTCTCACTTTATCTATTGACAGATTGAGGGGTATAAAGACACTGGGTAAGTGGCAGAAAGTTACTGTGAATATGCTAACGAGAGGATTTGGTATCAGATCCAAAACGTTGTCATTTTATTGATGCCACAGTAATGATTTTAAGTTTCATGAATAATATATGAGAAAGAGAGCTGTAGGTTTGCTGTATGATTAAGTACTACTGTGTGTGATAATATGGCTGCAGAACACATTCTTTGTGTTAATAATGGTGTAATGTAATGGTTTTGTAGCAATACTGACTGGTTATTTGTTTATAAGCAACATTTTATCCTTAACAGATGAAGACAGTTGTAATTATGTGTCAAATAAATAAGAGGCAAACCCAGGCTTCTGCTATGATCTGACTTTGTGGGCTTTGTGTATACAAGAAAATAGACAACTATTGGCAAAATTTACGAGTAAAATCCACACTTTATTATTTTTTTTATTTATTTTGTAGTGTAAATTGATACTAACAAAGAAACAATATGGTGAAGACTAAAGCATCTGTTTATATAGATTTTTATCTGCAGAGATGGCTTTTATGTCTTAAGGAATGTGATGCACAAAATGGCACATGGCTGCCTTTAGCCTGTGAAGGATCAGGTACCGCTGGTCCTGGAATGTCTAAGGGCCAATCACACCATGTGCAGTAAAGAAGTGTATCTCTAGTAAATGCAATAATAAACAAATCTCTCTTGCTTGCAGAAAAGCCTGTACGTTCTGGTGATGGTCGATCCTGATGCTCCAAGCAGTACCAGCGGTACCTACTGGAGGCACTGGGTCGTCACGGACATAAAGGTACTGAAAGTATGCAACAACCTCTGCTGCTTTAAGTTAATTTAAAAATAGCCTTATGTGTCAAAATGATGGGGACACGGACGGCATTTGTGATTGGATTAGGAACTCATATGGTGCAAATTTATGAAGTAGTGGTTTGATTTATTTATTTTTTTTCTTGGGAAAATGTGCATTTTCATAATCTCGGGGTCTCACTTGGCATGTCTTGTGTTTACATCTGCACTGGGGCCGATTGCAAGGCTGAAAAATTATGAATGGTTTTTAAGCCTAACTTGGTGAAAAAAGGATGCCAAGTTCAAAAATGTTAATTTTTCATATCATGTATCTTGTGCAATAAATGCCTGTGACAAAAGTGTGGGAGTAAGTCTTTCTAAATGGCTGTGAAAGTTTGCAAGGCCCTGTCAGCAGCAATTTCCCTCTGCTGCAGAGAGCCTGGGACGTGTCAATGCAGGCGTGTGAGACTGAGATTGAGGAGAGCAGCATGCGAGGCGCACACTCTTTCTCCCATAGAGCTCCGGTCCCTCAGCTCCCCCTCCAGTGGAGAGATCTTGGCAGAGTGTTCTCCCTTCATCTGTTCCCCCAGGCAGAGCAGCTCCCCCAATGATCCACACTTCTCCATATTTTACACCCCCGAAATGGGCACAGCTCCGATCCCCTTATTTCTCTTCATATTTCACTCCTTTTTATCCATTCGTTTGTGTGTTTTCGCATTCTTGCATTCTAACGCCAAATGCGTGTTGAGTTGTTGATTGCCTCAAATATTTGGAGGTTTGCAGACATTTTATAATCCCGCGGGAACCGGGAGATCAACCCAGTAGATTAAGTCTAGTGGTCTGAAAAACAAACGCACAAAGACGCTTCAGTGATGTATCACTGCGCTCGATTCATTTCATGAGGCATTGTTGTACATTGAGTAAATACCATATTGATTCAAAGATCCAAATGTGATGTATCTGGGATATAATATATTTAAGTAAACCTGCAATTTGTATAAAATAAGAATTTTTAGCTTAAGAGAAAATTTATGCCACCGCATTCCTGCGTGTTTTGACAAATCTGTGAATAACAACCTGAAAAAGAATTATTCCCACTTTATATTGTCATTTTATAACATTACCTGTGCTTCTTATTTTTAAGCCGCAGAAGTCTGTCGAGCTGCTTGACCAGCTGCAAATAAACAAATGTCTTTCAAGTGCTCAGGCAGATCACATGCTCTCTAGCAATTCAATTTCCTGTCACTTGTGTGGGTGTTGACCTGCATTGCCCATGTAGGGATTGGCCATTGCGACGGGATGTTTTTCTGATTGTGACTGGTGGTTGGTCAGAAGGGTTAATGAGCCTTTTGAGTGATGCCAACCCATAGTGGGAGGTGTTTAATTGACCAGGTTGGCTAGGTGACATCACACAACCTCAGTTTTGTATTTCCAGGTGTCGATACGAATGGATTGGATTTTGTTGCAGTGCATTTTTGATAGTATTTTTTTTTCTGAATAACTCCATGTTTATTCTTAAGTAAAAGTAAATGTTGGTCCATCCCTCTGTAAGATAATGATAACAAATCACTGTACATTAACTGGCCTGGCATTTGAATCACTGTTTCTGACATGTTTTTGTTGGTCAATTGTTTTCTAAAGCAATGAAGCTCATGTCAGGGGTCATACTTTCAGATGTCAGGTGGATCAGTGTTTTGATCCGTGCTCGTCAAACCATACAAGCTGCAGGAGCCATATTCCTTTCATAAATATTCATTGGTCCAAGGTCATGGAGTCCTGCCCTAGTTTGTAGATGTTTCCATAATTAGTAGGCATTCTTTATCCGTATCTACAATTATGAAGGTAAAGATTTCCTGAATTCAGCTGAGAGTGAAGTGAGGTCAGGCTGGACTGAGATAAATGCCGCAGTAGATTTACGCTCATTCCTCAGTGTAGGTCTCATTAGAGGCAGCGGTAACAGCGCAAGGACACCCCTCCTCAACCTGGTTATTGCAGACACATCCCTCACCTTGCTTTGAGCTCCATTATGTCGCTGGCTCTTAACTCATCCAAACATGTGCAGAGGATCTACTCATTTTGTGTCAGCCATGCCAAAACCCACTTGAGACAGGCTCTGATATTTGCTGCCACATGTACCGTGACTCTCATACATGTAGTTAAATATACCCATTTCTGCACCAAATACTAAGAGATTTTTCATTTTTGGTTATATTCTGCTTTGCCCAGTGTTTTAAAATGGGCAAAAGTGAAAAATCTCTGAGCGTTTGGTGCAGAAACAGATACATTTTAACAGAAGTGTTTTGCTAATTGATTTGAGTTTTAAATCCTTTTCTTGTGGTCATTTAAGGCTAAGCTTATTTCCAATGAGTTCTGCTGAATGAATAATTTTTTTTCAACTTCATTTTTTGGGAAAGGAATATTTTTGCAGCGTATTTAATGTGGAGCTTGGGGCAGAGGACAGCGGTACATTAGTAGAAGTATTAGCATACAGAAAACTCACCCAACTAGGTGTGTAACACCATCATATTTTATGTCAGATATCAAATCTTTTATTTAACTGGTATTATCATTTGTCACATCATTACTTTTGACTGCAGAGAACAATTTACTCCAGCAGTTAAGTGTAAACTACGTGGCTGGGTGTCTCGTCTTCTCCCACCAGCTGTCCATTTTCTTTTAGGACTCACTTTATTAGATGCTGTATATGCATTTTCATTGCAACTACCAATTTTCAATGACCCCTTGAGCTACAGAGACAGCAATTTAGCATCTCTGCAACACACTCCGTGTTTTACATCAATTATGGACAATTACCAAAATAACCATCAACAGATTGTTGTCTCGCTCTCAAAGTCGAATTCCAGATTGTGAGCCTCTCCCTCCCTCTCTCTGCTCTCCCAGAGTCTAAATCAATGCAGATGTTCCGGTATGGTCTCGCAGCGATAATTACTGTAACAAGCAAATCATTAGTATCTGAATAGAGGCAGCTTATATAAATTCAGCACTGGGTGTTACTTTTACTTGTTAATACTTATTCTCTCATTATACTTTTGGCGGTTTGTGAGGCAACATGATGCAATATGAACTTGCAAATCAGTGGTAAAGTTAATGCTCTCGTTCCTGCACTGAGAAATGCCAAGGTGTTCATTATCACTGTAAAATCCCATTTAAACAGAGACATATAGCCTTAGGTTTTTATGGATTTTTTCTTGTTTTTTTTTTTTTAATATAGGAACTTTCTCAACTAAGTGGTTGTGAAAGGTGTTTATTGTCTGACATAGTTAACTTTTTGTAGAGACAACTTAGTTATTGTAAGGCTAAATATTGTTTTTTCTTCATGCAGTTTTTTTTCTGAATAAAACAATAACTTAAAAATATATATTATGCAAATATTTGTACAGAACATATACAAATATATTTCTACACAAGCAGAGCTGAACTGCAGTTTTTGACCTTTGTGACCCTTTCTAACTTGTGGATGTTCAGTTCAGAAGCCATCACATGTGTAACTTCCTCTCCCTGGCTAATTGAAGGCCAGTTGGACAGTTCAGCACATAGCGTGGTGTGCTTATTATTATGGGGCATAAGGGATGCATGTTTTAACATCTATTTCTGTTGTTTTAGTTCCCAAAGGCAGACAGAGCCTGTGTTGTGCTGCTGGTCAGGCAAATACAAACAGTGAAGTATTGTGACTGTATCAGGCCAGCTGGCTTTGTGTTTGTGCATTCTGTGGCCTGCAGAGATTGTCTGCTCCACACCTCAAGATGTCCTTAAACTGCAAACTGCAAACTATTAGGCGTTTAACTCCTTACTGCATTTCATCTAATTTAATGTGCAGCTTCTAAATGAGAGGATAGTTTTATACAGACAAATGCCTGCATAGAAAACAATACCTGTGTTCCAGTGTGGCTCTTTAAAGACAATTTAATGGTTTTTGAAGCTATAATTTAGTTGTGGAACGTAGATATTAGCGATACCAGGCTGTTGTTGACACTTAACAATGCAAATCTGTCCTTTTACTTAATTTACTTGTTACCATTTACTGGAGATTTGTTGATGGTAACAAAAAGTTAACCCTCAAGTTCTCCCTAAAAAGTGCAAGATGACACATTCTGTTAGTCTTGTTATTGAAATATTTTTGCTCCTACACTGAGTGACGATAATGTTTCTGTATCTTCTTAAGTTAAAGTTTATGGCAAGTTTTGCAAATACAGTTTTAGTCAGAAATCATTAGTACCGAGCAGTAGCAAGTGATAGTAATGAGTGTTTAAAATTATATTTATAACCTCTGCAGTAGCCTTTGAGTTTGTTTTAGCTGAATACCTATCCAATATTGCAAATAAACATACATAATTGCATTGTTCTTTACCCTGTAATTATCCCTACTGTGGCATGTTATGATTTAAGCGTTTATTTTTGACAGACAGCTGCCCCCATATGGAAGCCAAAAACAATTTCCCAAAGGCCAGGCGAACCATAGCTACTTTCATTGTGAGAACAAAGAACCATTGGTATTATTCATAATTAAACTCTTATTGTGTACTCTGCTGAATATTTCCATTCTTCTGCCTCTCTTCTGCTCACTCTCGTTTCCCCTCTCGCTACTTTGCACCTCGTGCTGGGAACATCTGTCTGGCGTCAGAGTGGAGCCTGGCTGTGCAGATTGGAGCAGGTAGAGGAGCACATTGTAGCCCAGCTAATGATGAGAGTGTCTGCCCTCTCTCTTGGAGGAGACGCAAGCTGCTGCTTCACGCTCGCTCACTCCACTCATACGCCCAGGGAAACAGATTTCCAAACATATGCAGTATGTTTTTAATCCAGTTGAGCACTTCATTTCCCAGCAAACACAAATAACCTTACGGGACATCCATATCTTATGACAAGGGGGTGGGCGCAAAGGAATTGAACAATTTTCCTTTTTAATGTGATTTTTTTTTCCCTCCAAAGTTGCTAAACATGCTCATAACCCAGGTTAACAGTTTGCTTGTTTATGGTTACACAAACTTTTACACAGAAGTGGCTCCTGACTCTAAGTCATATGAAGCAACTTTATCCAATCCAATCTAAACTCCACTAGATGCACCTGTTGTCATCCTTTGTTTAAACTTAAAGGGACAGCATAAACACATGTTCTTTGTGTGAAATGACTTTGAGAATTTGAACAGATTGTTGTCAATAATACACGGCTCTGGAAAAAAATTAAACATTTCCAGTTATGAACCATATTGAAAACCCCTGGGATGTGATCAGGAAAGAGATGGATGGTCCCAAACCATGGACAATCTTTGCTCCAGGAGTAACATAAAGCACCCAACAGCAATGTGAAAGACTGTCAAGATGCATGACAGCTGTGATTAAAAACTAGGGTTATTCCACTAACTATTGATTTCTCTTCCCACGTTAAACCAATTATGATTGATTTGTTCAAAAATGAATATGAACTTGTTTTCTCTGTATTTTTTTGGTAATAAAAGCTCTAAATGACTATATTTTTAGTTTGAACTAGGTACAACTATTGTAGGTACTTTTCATTTCAGTCATACCTAGAAATAGCAAAGCCAGGATCTGTTGTTTTGTTTTTTTTTTCCAGAGGTATATATGTTAAGTCAAGTCAAATGTTGTCAATGTTACTTATACAGTCCAATATCAGAAATCCCAAATTTTCCTGTAGGGGCTGTACAATCTGCACATTATGCACTACACTTTCTCCTTTGACCCCCTCCCCACCCACCCCCCAAAACAAACCCCTCTAACATGAAAAAATTGAAGAAATGTTCATAAGCGCCACAGAGGAGGAATCTGGCTTCCAGGATGGACAGATGGTGCAATAGGTGTTGTTTCTACACATATTTACACATAAAAACATATATAGAAAGTTGATATACAGCAATGAATATGGAGAATGTTGTCGAAGCAATGATGAACAGTGTTTATTTGAAGCAGAGTAAATAAATAAAACAGATCTGCACAAAATTAAGGGTTTTGCAGCAACTTAGCGATCTGTGTCCTGGAAATGAGCTGAAATATATGGGCAATAATTACAAAGATCCCTGTAAACAATTTGTAGAGTGTTGCATGTTTTATTTTTAAGCTTGAATTATTTTGACCCTGATACATTCAGGTCATTCATCTTTTTTTCGGAACTATCTGAAACCTCCCTCGGCACAAGTCAACAATAGCCCTTAACATCGAAGCCCAGCTGGAGGTGCTTAACATTTAGAGCGGTGCTCATCCTGCTGTCAGCTACAGCCAGACAAAAATGTCAGAGGTGGTACTACATGGAGTTCAGCTGTTGAAAGTCATTCCCTCATTAAACCTCATCACATTCTCTTCCCCAACCTCTCAGAAAAATAAGGACATTGGTGTTAGTTTTCCTTTTTTTATTTTTAACTATTTCACCTTCCAGGCCTTTTTTTTTTTTTAATTAGCCCATGTTCATATGTGTTTGTGTGCAGTTTGTGCGTAGTTGAAAGCATTGGACAGAGGCTGTAGGAGTTTGCTCTGTAATAGGAATCAATTTGGGGGCTGACTTGCCAACTTTCTACCTGGGTTTGATGTCACTCGTTCTCTACTACATCTGGACCGCGACAGTATTGTATATAAACACCCCGTTATAATACTATCGATCTTATCTTGCAGCTTATTAACAAACAGGTTCTTCTTCAGTGTGGGCTGCTGCTCTCACTGTTCTCCGCCACCTAAAGGGAGAATTACATAAGAATCCTCCGCTTTGTCAGCTCCATCCCCCGTCTACATACAACAAACACACACACACTTGTACACACACACGCACACACAGTACTGTATCTGATAACCCACCAAGCCTCTTGCCATCTCTATAACAACTGACCTCCCTGCTGTGGTTGCCGTGGTGAGATGATTGAGGAGGTTTCACTGCACGAAGAACGTGAACTGCTATGGTTTCCTATCTAAACTGAATACTGTTTGGGCAGAATCCAGTAATCATCCATAAATTAGACTTTTTTTTTGCTGTTTAATATTTCTTCTAGGAAAGTCAAGTTCCTGTTGACAACACCACTTGAATTTTGCCTCTGTTGTCACCACAGGAATAAATACATTAATTCCACATTTCTTTTATTTCGGGATGCAGGCCTACTGTGTGTCAGTGTGCTACCTTCATTTTTACGCTCCACACTGACCTGGATAAATCATGGTTACTCTCCAAGAAAACAAGGACAACCTGGAAAGCCCTCTTTGATCCAGTCTGTCACACTATAGGCTAGTAGGAAAAAAAAAAAAGAACAGATTGGACCTTCTCCATGCAAATGCAGTTTAAAAACCAGTAGCTCTGCACACATAAAGGCGCTTCTTTTAATATGTGCCCCCTTTCTTCACACCCACGACCATTGTGTATAAAATCCTGTTTTTCCTGAAAAGATTTCTAGTCGCAGCCGCAGACAATGTTCCCCCACACAAGCTGTCGTCTTTGTCATACCCCTCCTCCCCTCCACTTCAGTCAGTAAAGCAGGATCTCTGGCAGTCGGCCCCGCGTGTGAATTCTTGTGTTTCAGGGTACAGGTGGGGGGCTTGCCAGAGTCTGCCTACCTGTTCCCCTGTAAACTGGTCACTTTTGACAGATGTGGATTGAAAAAAAAGCAGGCATGGAAACCAGGGGGGAGAGAGGGGCGGGTAAATGAACAAATGTCAGGGTTAGCGGGGGGTTGCAGGGCCGTGGTTACAGAAAACGCTTCCTCTTAGGGGTGTCTCTTGATAGGGTACAGTGAAGGGGAGTGAGCCATGCTGATAAAAACAACTCACTAACAATTATGCTCACCTAAAATAGCCCTTACTTAAGTATATAGCATGCTTGCCAGTTAATTGTACACAAAAACAAAGACTTCACAAAAGACCTCCTGCAGCCAATGTATTTTCTTGTATTTTGGCATGATAATTAAGTGTGACAGCTATGAATGCAAAGTTGGCAGATATTATAGTGGCCTGTCTAACTCTACGTACTGATTTTGATTGCCTGTATTCCAAAAGTTATACTAAACTATAAAAACTACTGTATAGCACAAAGAACAATGATGTATAATAAAATCTTTCTAGTATGACAGCGACACTAGATTTCGATGGCGTGACTTTAAAAACAACTTTAAAAGTTTATTCCTCATAGCTTCATGATTTGATACTTGATTGGTGATAATAGACGGAGCAGAGTTTGGCTTCGTTTTACAGATATTAAGTGGTGATTGTGCCTGTTTTTGTAAATTATATGTATATGTGACAATTACAAACGCCGTACAAGAGATGAGTCTGTTCTGTGCAGATTACAGCCCATATCTTTTCCTAACAAAGCAGCTGCACAGGATTTAATGACAGCACTCCTAATATTCTCGGGAGATAATGCTTTTAATAATTGCACGCGGAAAAAAAAAAACGCCATCAATACAATATGTTCAGTAGAAGCCAATATTTATTCTGCGTACACTTGAATAATTTGAGTGTGAGTGCTGCATTTCCTCTGAATTGTTCTCGGGATTTGTTCAACTTGTTCTTATTGATATGCTGTAGGACTAACAACCATAAAATCTACTAAGACCTCTGATCTTTACTATTGACCATTATCATAGCCAAGAGGTTTGTTACAATGTGGTATTTTTATGCTACAGTTGGTGAGAAACCTGTTTACATTCTAGGGTGCTGTATAGTTCACTTCTCTCTGCAGCTCAGTCGGATTCCAAAGCACTGTATAGATTTCTTTCAGCTGATGAAATTAAAAAGACAGCAGTGTGTGTGTGGTGTGCCTTCCAGCAACGCGATTTGCCTGTGAGTTCACGATACGGGTTGAGAGGGGAGTTCCTTTGGGGGGGATTAAATAGCTCCCTCTCTTCCCTCCCTCCTCCCCTGCCCTCCATACTTGCAGAACACAAACAGCTTGCAGGGCTGTACAGTACTTGTACAACGTGTTTGCCACTGCGCTGCTCACAGGTAACAATAAGCCAAGGTCAAAGGTTAAGAGGGATTGTGGAGCTCAGATTCTTGTGTGTTCCTCTGGCAAGCACTGCACACATCGGCACAGGAAACAGTGCCCATAGAATCGCTGGGAGAAAGAAAGAAAGGGTGAAAGACAGAGTGAGAGTGAGTTGGCTCGGTAGAGAGGGGGCTATATCAAAAAGACTGGGCCCAGTTTCACACATATACAATATACTGGTCTATAAGGTTAGGACACTCGTAGTTTTTTTTTTTTTCTCTTAGTCTAGCCTAATGCTAGTAAGACAGTTCCATAAAATAAAGATAATTATTTACTCTAAGAGTGGTGAGAGATATCTTCCCACTGTTTTGACAAGACTGTGCTAAAAAAAGACACATTTACCTTGGAATAAGAAGAGATAGGCTTCTGATTCAGACGTTTGCATGTTATAATCATTAACCTTGTTTCTACTGCTTAAACATATAAATCTGTTAACCCACTGGTGGCATATAAGAAACTACATTTATTCTTTTTTTTATTCCAAAGATGCCTGACTCTTGTTTGTAAAGTGACCACTGATGTGAATTGTTACGGGCCAGTGGAATTAAATTACATAGAAGTTCTGTAATATATCCTCTTGCAGGGTGTTCTCTATGTTTCTTGGAGCTTAGGTGCCATGGTTTCTAAGGGGGTTTATGTGTATATGAGATTTGGGTGTAAATTTGTCATAATCTTATTCATTGTCACATAATTTTACACTATCCAAGAGTTTTCCCTGTGTTTTTGGAAGATTTGTGCAAATGACTGGGAGGTATATAAGTCTGCCTGCAGGATAATTTCACATTTCTCAATAAAAAAAAAACAAACAACAAAAAAAAACAAAAAACAAAAACAAAACATGTCATTCCATTTTACACCATTATCACCCTATCTGTTTACAAGAAATTGAAGAGTTAGCAAAGATAATAAATAAATAACACCCAAAAAGCTTGAAAACGAAACTTGCCAATAAGATCTACTGGGCCCAAATGCAACCATTCATTCTGGGAAAAGTCATTTTAGTTAGTTTTGGTGATCTCCACATTGCATTTCATCCTTATAATGAAGGTAAAGTACCTGGTATCATTGTTTTAATTCACTAAAAAATTATAAGTTTGTCTTTTAAACTGCTACGACACTGATTTACTCCAAAAAAAGCAAATTCATGTGCAAGAGTCAGAAACTTCCGAGCTCTGTGCAACTGATGAACTTGGATGTCTGATGGTTAGGTCTAAGCCATCGTGAAAGTCTGTCTTTGTGAAACCGGATCTCTGCCTCCGTCAGGCTTTTTGAATGGAAAGGAGATTATCCATTTAATCTCTTAATCATGCACACAGTATACATAGTTGGTCGTGTGCCTAAAACCTCTGTCCTGATCAGATGTGTCATCGCCACCTTTTCGGATGATTCCCCTAACCCACAGACTAATTCAAGTTAGCTCCATGTGCCTCTCCAGCAGTCACTGTATTATACCCTTGATGCCCTGTTAAAATGAAAACCAGACCATCTGAGCATAAAATGGGAAGTGGAAATATGTAGATTTTAAAATACAGCTTTTTAAATCCCTCATTGCTACAAATGTATTCAGAACAGAGGTAGTTGTTTCATAACAGGAATTAGGTTACTGTACATTTTGCACAGTATATGTCCCCCAAAAGTAGGAATTAATAATGAAGATGCTTTTTGGCCTGAAATTGCTATTCAAACAATTATGTACTTAGTTTCTTCCAACAAATGCATTCCACATTATTGTTTTGCCTCATAGCAAAGCACCCAAAAGACTAAAACCTTTCATTCCAGCAAAGGCCGCTATTGGTCACCGTCAATAAAAGCATAAAAGCATTTATTTCCCACGTTTGTCAAATTAACAGCATACTCCATCTCCCATAGGACTTGTAAGGTTCATTAACCTTTCTGTGAAGTGGGACAGGTTTCCAGCAGTTACCATAACCTCTGTCTCGTTCCTACCTCAATTATAATAGAAGAATTAAACATCCAACGATTCAAAACAGCAATGCTGCCTCTTAAATCCCTTTGTACCGGCTCTCAGTTGTTAATGACTAAAGACACTGAATGAACTATAGAGTTATCAACAGATATAACCACGGACAGAAGCAAACCAAATGGCTACTCTTAGCAGCAGGAATTAATCACTAAATGTGTACAATTCTGTTTGGTGGCTAGATGTTATCTATTTCTAAAATGATGTGATGCTTTTTGTTTCCACTGTTAAAATCTAAATGCTGTGTTGCTATTGTCCTCAAAGAATAACAAAATGTAGGTACATAAAGTGGTGATGGGGAAAACTTTACCCACCTGTTTGGAAGCACAGATGACTGTTTATTAGTAGATTTTGTGATTTTTTTTTTTTTTTACCCAAAGTAAAATCCTCTATCTGGCCCCTGGCCCGTCACGAGTCCAAAGTCAAAAGAATACACTGACCTTGAACTAATTAAATGGTCAATTACACGCCTGTTGATCTCTTTTAATTTCTTAATAATTAGATTAATTGTGTGGGCATAGAGTTCGTTCTCTTGTCCACCTACTCCTACCCCTTCATCCCCCTGCTCTTCCTCTCACTTCTCTTTCTCCTCCTCCGTGTTCAGGCCCACAAGGTTTCAGTACTCATTTATTTTGTGTCACCATTCTTCAAAAACTTGACTGTTTAATAAGCTTAATCTTCTTCTCCCACCCCCTTAGATCCCCCTCTTTCCTCTCATGTATTAATCAAAATCCAGCACGTGCCTGGATGTATTCATACTCATACAGCTCTATTATAATCTATCCATTTACTATCTCCCAGGATTTCTAACCTTACAGTCGGAAACAGCTGCAGCCACGGAGCAGTGAGGCCTCGTGTTTTAGTGTGCGTGTCTTCTGATGCTACTTGTAGGCAAGCTGATGCTGGGATTTTCCAGTGCCACCCCCGTCAGTGGGAAGCCCTATATGGGGACATGTCAATGCCTTGTTTGCTTGTTGTGCTGATGAAGCTGGGGGTGGGGCGAGTGGGCAGCCTTGTTCAGGTTCCAGGATTCCCTTCAAAATGAGTCAGCCAGCCCCCACTCAAACTGACTGTTACCTTGGGAACTCATGCTTGGGCTTCCCTCTCCAGCACAGACTCATCCGCACCCATACACTCCAACACACACACACACACACACACAAGAGCTGTAAGGACTCGGAAGCAGGGCCGAGGTTGGTGAAATTAGCTTATTATTGCTCCGGCTTTGGCCTGTACGCTGCCCTGTTAGGCCCAATCTGCTCTGTGAGAAGAAGATGACCAACTCAGCAAGGCCACTTTGTTAAGATGAATGTGTAATGTATGCAAATTAGACTGAATAAATGGTGGTGATAATAAGTTCAAGTTGCTAGTTTCTTAAGCCAGTGATTTGAGTAATAGCGTCCCGACTAATGAGCGTAACCAAAGAGGTGTAGGTGCATTACAGTGTGTCGGCTGATGTCAGGATGGCTGGAGTTCACTTAATAACTGGACTGTTTATGTTTCCAACTCAGTTCATTACCAAGGCCAAATGAGTGTCTTTACTAAAGCCATTAGTCCAGCAGGCTATTGTTAAGTGGGTTAATTTGTCAATGCATTGAAGCAGATCAAGGGTGACTCCCCCACTGGCTTTCACCCTGTCCTGCCGAGGCCAGTCGTCCCCGCTCTGCTGATCACCATTTACTGGCTGGTTACTCTATCAAACCAGTCATCCCAGATTCAAGTCCATTAGGCTCATGTGAAATCTGTGCTCACTTACCATTAATGGAGGCCCATTTCATACCAGGAAAAATCATTTTAGGGGTATTTTTTGTGTAATAGGTTTTTTAAAAAAGTATTTTAATTGGGAAAAAAAATTGTATCAACCCAGTCACCAGAAAAAATGTTGCTATTGTACATTTCTGCAAACCACTAATTTGTTAAATCTCAATGTTGGTGGATCTAAAGTACATTTAATATCAACATTTATAGTTCTTATGTGTATGATAACATTATAGTGCTTTAATCACTCATTTTTGGCTTTTATCAGTGGGAGGAGGGGTATAGGTGGGTTGCAGATACACAGATCCAGGACATTTACTATCTGCAGCCAAAGAGCATATCTTGATTCTCTGGAACTATAATTCGTAGTTCAGGATTTGGAAAACATAGTGATTTAATGAATGATTGAATATAACTAAGATGCGTTGTGTGTCATTTTTAGGCAATAGAAGAGCTTTGGTTAGAGGAAGGAAAAGATTGGGTTTGGTTTAATCATTAATAAATGAATAAATCTGAGTGTTCTTTGTAGCACATTTTTGCAGACTTTTTATCCTAATAGGCCAAACATAAAAAGTTGAGCAATGCTGTTGAGTTTTGGCCTCGGTCTGCTCCAAAACACCAAAAGCACCACAAGCAGTTAAAACACTGAAATACTGATGTACACATATGTAGGCAACATTTGTGGTTTTGCCATAATGAGATTATAATAGATGATTCAATGCGTCATTGTGATGTGCATTTGTGAAATGCTAAAAAGGTAAATTAGCACAAATGTGTCATATAATAGGGCAGCATAGTGCCTCAGTGGTTAGCACTGTTATTTTACAGCAGCAGCTGGAGTTTGTTTGTTATCCCCATGTCTGTGCATTTTCTTCCTCCCATCGTCCAAAGACATACACCTTAATAGGTTAAGTGCTCTATCTAAATCACCTGTAAGTATGAATATGAGAGTTTGTAGTGGTTCGTCTATATATGTCAGCTCTGTGGTGAATTGGCAACATGTCCAGGGTGTGCCCCACCTTTGCCTACTGGGGGATCTCCAGCAACCCCGTGACCCTCTCAAGAATTTTGGTTTGGAAAAGGAGTGAATGAATGTGTCATACAATAAAGCTAAATCTGACATGGGTCTCATATTTCCAAATTGAGCAGTCCAAATCATCTGGTGAAAATTACTGGATATATACTACAGAAAAAAAATGTTGCAATGTCCGTTGCATATGGTATGGTATGGTATGGTATAGTATGGTATGGTATGCCTTTATTTGTACAGGGACAGTGCACAATACATTGACCTCGACAGAGTCAGAGGAAAGATGCTTGCTAACAGGTTATAGCATAAGTGCTAATTTACACCTGTAGTCCCCGGACAGGTTGATGGTTAAAACTAAATAAATAATGACAGAGTTTGGTGTGTGTAAATTACGAGGCCAATTAATAAGTTTACAACAGAATCAGAATCGTGTTTATTGCCACGTAAGTAAACAGGGTTCACATTACTAGGAACATGGATTAAGTAAGAAGCATGCTGTAAAAAACAAAATAAAATAGAATAGAATAAAATTTAATTAACAAGTACGGTCGAGAATAAACAACTAAGATAAAGTTTCAGAATTTACAATATATAGTGTGGACAAAACCAGTGGGTTTGAGTGAGACTATAATGGTACTGGTTATGGTTTTCTGCCGATAGTGGAAGTAATTAAGACCTTGACTAGACATATAATTGGCAGAAACGTTCTGGTGATTGGGCTGGAATTTATCTATGCCAAAAATGGACTATGAACTTTATGTGGAAACCTGTTTTTACATATATTTATAAACTATTGCACATCCTATCATCCCTCAGCATCATAAGTATGGGGCATCTACCAGCTGCTGAACAGGGAAGTAAAGGTTTGCCACATTAAAACAATAGGTGGTTACTCTGTTAGTGTGAGGTGATGCGGCGGTGGGCTGTGCCTCGGTCTGTTTTTGTACCAACTTGCTCTATCTGACAGGCTGAGGTTAGTTGGTTCCATCTGGCCCTGAGCTGCACAGGTCACCAAACAGCTTCTGAGGAGCACCACAGCGCTTCAAGAAGTGAAATATGCTGTACCTTGGGTTTACAGTGAATTTGAAAGGGTGAAGCCATCTGTTATGTGAGAAACTGTCTGATGCCATTTTTCTGCATCTGATTTAGTCCCTGCCACGTTGCAGGAAAAGAGGAAATGAATACAGGTAGGAAAAACTCCATCTTATTGTTTCTACCAAATACTCTATGGTAGAACTAATCCATAGCACAAGTTCAAGTTGTAACTGCTACAAATATTCCTACAGAAAACTATTTATTTTAGAGATTATGCTCTTAATTTTCTGCTTTGCTTATGATGTTTTGAGATCTGTTATGTTAGACCCATCTCAGGTTTTATGGCTTAAAAAACTTTTATGCTTTTGCATCCTGCCTGGCCAACCTTTAATAGACGAGACATCTGTAACATCACTGACAGCAGCTGTATCTACTCCTCCACTACATCCCATGGACAGAAGTTGAGTTTCACTTTTCCAGAATGACCCACCCTTTTGTCCATGTTTTATATTCATATGAGGTCAGTGATTTGCTTTTAGGATGTTCATATTCTCTTGCTCAGTGCATGCTGGGAAAGGCACAGCCCTTTACCACTAGCATAAATAAATGTTTTTTCTTTATCAACATTTCAAATTCTTCTATTTGTGTAGCTATGTGTAGTATGTCTTCAACCTGAAAAAACAAAACATGTTTAACCTGTAAACAGTTAGGTTCATTTTGAGACACAGACTTTTAATTCACAATAACCCTGCAAATGAATGGGCTAATTACCGAGGCGAAGATGAGGAGGCAGTCATAAGCACTTGGCTTCAGTGGAATAGGCGAGTGGGGGGGAGGGGTGGCTGTGGCGGTACAAGTCCAGCCTCAGAAATAGAGCTGTGAACACCATCTGTCATGCTCTCTTTCCCCGTCTGTTAGCCTGACTGCAAGTAAAAGGGAGAACGATGCTCTCAGAACTGCATTAGAAGGACGTGGGTGCTGATTGTCGTAGGTGTGGGTTTACAGGGTGTGCAAGGGAGGGGGAGGGAAGTGGTGGATATACAAGGAGGTGCATGAGTAACTCTTGCTGACAAAGGGAAGCACTCACCCACACATAGAAGGAGAAGAGTTCTTGGGCTAGTGGGTATTCCTGGTGAAACCGCACCCTGCACCCACCCACCACCTCCTCATAGACTCCTACCTACTGGCTCTTGTCAGAGGATTCCTAGCGGAAGTTATGTAGACACGTTATACAAACACACTGCTTATCTTCCTCCCTGAGGCCTACGAGAGTTGACAATACGTGTGTAATATTGAGCTTGATTTCAAAGCTAAAACTGTTGAGAAACTTTACCTTTGGTGATGCCGGCAGCTCTTTCAGCCCCTTCTACACCCACAGGAGGAGCATCACTGTCCTGTCACTAATTACTAAGAATGTCCCGATGGCTATAGTTGTCCTGTCAACTCTGAACTGTTGCTGTACTTTACTTACTAACATACGTGACTTAGAACAGAGCCAGAGTTTATTTGCTAAACATAGGTTAGAGGATCACACTATTACATGATGACAAGAAGCCTTGTTCCACAGCTTTTTCAAGATTTTCAGAATATTTGTTGCTCATAATGTGTAGGTTGTCCAGGATCTTATTTGATTTTTCTGAGTCATAGTGTGAAATATAGTCACTAAAACATGAAGGCAAACTGGGCTACATTAAGCAACAGGGAGATACAGGAACACTTCAACAGCTTGTTAGCTCTGGTATCCACAGTGGTGAAAGGCCTTGACATTTTAAGATACTGTAAGATCATTTAGTGACAAGGATGTACAGGAGTGTATAGGATATACTGTATATGAGTGACGTAACAACATATTTGCTGTACATTAAATACTCCATCAGTCCTCTTAGTATGCAAACACATCTATTCTTCTATATTTTGATTTACATGTCAAATTAAACCAACTGTTAAATAATTATGTAACATAGAGAACAGCCATTTTGACGCTCTGTTTTTACATCTTTGTCAGTTCCTGCCTCTCCCACACTGCTCAGTGTGATTCACTATCACAGCAACAAGAATGGGTATTCCCCTAGCATGAGGATACAAAGTGTAGTCACAGTTTGTTTGACTAAATAACTCTTGAATAACTCTCACAGGTTATGTGTTTATGCTATTTTCACACTCAACAACGTGTCCACGCTGCTATCAGGACTCTTAAAGTGATTACAGTTTGATGCCTGTCAGAGTTAGATGTTACTGGCAGGAAACAAAGTAGAACTTCAGGATACAGAGCGTGTCAACTTCAGATCTTTGTAATTTCACAATTTATCACCAGTTTTCTCAAATGAATCCCTCACATTGATAATATTTTGTATATGTGCTCTTTTAACACATATTCAGCTTGAGCATGTGTGTATGTAATATACACTGTGCACTGTGTGACCACAAACTTAGTATTTTAATAATTTCTCTTCGTATTTGATGGAATACCGAACACTTTCTGTGACTCTCAAACTTTAAAGCCTGCAAAATATTTACAAATTAGCCCTGGCATTTTGCTCCTTGGTTACTGCATGGATAATTAGGCTATACTTTGCACGGAGATGACATAACTTGCAAATTTCTAGCAGTTCAGACACAGTTAAAACAGAAGCTCATAGTAGGACTAAACTGGTCTTAAAAATATAATTTTATTATTATGCTTTTAAGTACAGTGCCTTATTAAATAAACTACTTAAGGTGAGGAAGATGGCGACTAATGGATGTTAATGTGAATTACTTTGTCTTAAATGAATATTCCTTAGAAATTGATTAGGAGCAAAGAATAGCTACAGTTAAATTAGTCCAAGTTCAGTTTTTTCTCTTTTTTTTTTCTCTAACATATGGCTCATGAAATGTGACTTTTATCTTTAGCTTGTGGCCAGCACAGATAACCAAAAATCAGTCTAAAGTTGAAAATGGTCTATTTTATCTGTTGGATATTATTTCGAACAACTCTTATACACCATTCTCATGTTAACCCTTTATAGGACACTCATAGAAATACTCTGAAATTCAAACTTTCAACCTTAGTGTGTTATAGGAGGCTCCAACAAGACTTTATTACTTTTATGAAATTTTGTAGAAAATCAAGGTCAAAGAAGTTACCGTATTTGGTTCCTTGCTCGTATGTGGCAAGGAAAAAAAAAAAAAATCCAAGAAGTTTATTTTAAAAATACAAGACAAACACATGTAAGTTGAAAGGAACATGTATTTAGAACATTAGAACATCACTTTTAGAACATTACAACAACATGTGCTGATCCAGACACCTGTCAACACACACATTATCCCTTTGAACATCATTTCTTACATTAGTACCATTACTTCATGGTACTTAACGAAGCAGGTACACTCACTGTTCAAGCAGAGGTGGACCTTACAGACCCTGTAGACCACATTGGACCTGAGATTGTTTATGCACTGTAACTGTAACTGTAGCTGTCACTGTATTGTAATATGTATGGAAATGATCAAAAATAGTCACTTGCCCGATAAAGGGTTAAAAGCATGGTATTTTGATTACTTTTTGCTGGCTGTCGTTTATATATCTCACCCAAATGTGTAATTAGTCAAGTTCATACTTTATTTCCTTCCATTGGATGGGTAGGTGTTGAGTCTCACTGTTGTAACCTTTCTCTCCTGGAGCTCAGACTATCCTCCAAGCTGAAAATATCATTGATCTAGGATTAAATTCATCAATATTCTATGTGATGCTTTTGATTCCCTCATACAAAGCTGTAATAGATTTAACTATAAAAAAACAACATGAGTTCCAAGCAGACATCTCTCACTTGTGCTGTAATATAACATGAATATAGAATTTCTGCCAATACTCATCATTTGCTTTGTGAGTATAGAATTGCATCCACATTTATTGCATGTACAGTTGAGATTTTAAAGTTAAATTTTGCCCCAACATTCAAGAAGAAAGAACCCACAGAACTTTCTTTTTAATCTGCACTACTGTATAAACTTAAACACAATTGACACAGTGAGCAGCTGTCAATCATTTAGTGGTCAGAACCTTTCACGCTGCGTGCCCCGCCTCCACAGCAGGGTCCCTGAGGGAGACCGCCCACCATGTGAGAATTTCCCGCAGATTAGTGTGAGGGAGACGACACACCCATGGGGTCACTCGCCAGTGAACATCAGGAGTCCGTGACCTCAGTTCTGCCCTTTCAGAATGACAGTGGTACCCGCTCTGCTCTGCTAGAATACATTCACTATTTTAAGAGTAGACCTGATTATTTTTATTTACATTTCCAATTGTAATTCTATGTGAGTTCTGCATGTGATTGACTTGTCTTTTATTATCTGACTGAATTTTAATATTGCATTCATTTGCTGTTGTTTTTACTCTATGTATTATAATGAAATTAAAAGGGCAGAGGGTGTCACGGAGAGTGAGCAAGAACTGAGTATTAAGATGTGGGAAAATGCTGCACGCTCAAATGTTGACTACCTGTTGCTATGGCAATGGGTTTGAGTCCTCCAGGCTGCAGGACTCTCGCTATTTCTAAATAAAGCTTTTTTTCTCACTGATCAGTGGATGAAGATACTCACAGTTGAAACTAATCTTCTGAATTTTATCAGTCAGAGTAAACAATGGTGCTGTGCACTATTAACACAGACTGCTAAACATCCCAAACAGCCGTTATTATAAGATTATAGATAGGGTGATGCACATTAAAGGACACATGCTTTGTTACTGCTGTGTTGGAAATGTTTAAATCATTATTGGTTTTGAAGTTAATGCTGTTTATGTAAACAGATTTACAATGCATGGATATAATAGGCAAATAGGTAAATAGCATTCCATCAGCTGTCACTTTACACGCGCAGTATTCTTTCACCTCCTAATGGTGAAGTTCTTTAGTAGTCATGTTTATGTAAGAGTAGAAAGTAAAGAGGCTACATGCAAACTAAACAGATTTTTGTTCACCATCATAAATTGCATTTATCCTGTTTTAATCAGTCTGTTTTAGATCATAGAAGCAAAAATGTATGTTTTGACCATAAAAACAACTAGAGTCTCTAATGTAAATGCAGAAATGTGTGTTTTATATGTTTTTATTAATACCAATATGGATATTACCCCAAACGAGTGAGAGAAAAAAGAGGGAAAAAAATTCCTGGTCCTGATTATCTATTAGCTGTAAATGGTGTCCTGTAGCACAGTACCCCCATCATCCTGTAGGGGGAGCCTGTGTGTGGAGAAAAGAGGACAGAAATAGGTACAGAGACCAGATATTTGATGCTTGTGATGGGGACTTCCATGCTTACCTCAAGTGGGTTTTGGGCCATTTCACAGACAACATATTTAGTCTTTTTCCTCCCACTCAAGGATGCAGCCGTCTTGCAGTAAGCAGCCAAGTCTATTAAACAAACATTCCTGTGTACAATTTGCAGTGTGAAGTGCCTGACTGTGTGCTTTCTGGGGATGAGGGAGTTTAACCTGACAAGTATACAGAAAACACTTAAGAAACGTACCTTCTCTTCATATTAAGTTACGTGTATGCATCTGTTTCTAGGCAACATAAAGCTGATATAGAATTGATAATATCAGAAACTGCTACCTGGAAATTATGGTTTATTTTGCTTGGGAAATGTCTTTGTCTGGATATTATGTGTTGTCCTTAGATATTAACAACACAGATCATTTATAATTTAAACTTCTCAACTTGTGTGTTTGTTGAACCTCTGTGGAGGTACTTACAAGTTGGGTTCCAAATTACATGAGACAAATGACAATTGTGTTCCATTACTTGTATGAAATCAGAATTCAGCACAGGTTTGATTCTATTAAAATTAGCAGCAAATTATATTGGGCTTGAAACTGAATCCATCTTTTCCAAATCATACTTTGTTTCCTGATTTAAGGACTGATGACTTAGCTAAGGAAATGCTGAAAATTTGTCTGTAAGAATAATAATTTAAAAGATTTCATGGGAGGATGACTGATCCACATGAGGGACCTTCAACAGTAGGTTTTCCAGAGTCAGATTACAATGTAATGGCTTACTCTAAAATAATGTATGATCTTTTGTTGAATAAATGTCAGGATTTTCTAGAGAGGTGATTGACCTTTTATTAATTTCACAGCTGCTATAATTGACTGACTCTCTGCTTGAATTAACAGGGCAGTGCACTCAAGAAAGGACGAGAAGTGAAAGGAACTACTCTCACAGGTAAGTGCAGTCTTGATTGTCCATTTGCCATTTTTATTCAAAACAATAAATCAGATGCTTGAAGGGGTCTTTAGTCACAAAGAATAAGAAGAGTTTTGACACAGAGCTTCGTATTTATGCATTTTATTGTTAAATTTGCATGTTTGTAATAATCACATTGCTTGTATTTCTCTGTAATTGTATTTACTGAATTTATTGTCATAGCTCTCCTGATTCCCACTCGTCCACACAGGTTATTACCCTCCAACTCCACCACGGGGAACTGGTTTTCACCGATACCAGTTCATCTTGTATCAGCAGCCAGCAGGCAGGGTCATGTCACTGCCCGGCCCGGAAAACCCACCCCGCGGTAATAACCCCACTCACCAGCACACTGACTTTATAACACTGTTGGCTTCTGCAGTATCATCTATCACTAACCAACACTGACCAACACAACTGACTGCACTTTGTTGTTGAATCAGCACTAGAAAGATTGCACCAAAGCAAAAAAAAAAACAACCTCAAAGGCTGAATATTACCTTTCAAAGTAACCACATTATATTTATCTTATAGTTTTTGTGGTACATGTTATGTAAAGTCACCTTTGCTTACTTCTACAGGTACTTTTCTACACATTAACTAGTAGATTATTCTGTTGTAAGTGGTCTAGTTTCCCTAAATGAGAAGTCATTAGGTTATCCTACACTCTGTAGTAACAGCCATATAAGAAAGGAGCCAAATATTCTTAATTATAACCAGATTGTCTTGTATTCAGCAAAAAAAAAGTCCATGAAAAAAAGCTAATTCAGCACAGCTTAGTTTAGAGTAAAAGTGTAGCCAGTGAAACACTGTAATGAGCCTTAACAGTAGACAACGGCAAAATGTAATCAAGATTTGTTTACTACAAGCAGCAAAAACAGTAATTAAGACAGAGTTAATATCCTTAAATTAAGAAGTTAGGCAAGTAGTCTCACTCATGAAAAAGATCTTGTTTCTGCTGCATATTATACAAACTATTGTTTTAGCTTGTTACTGGTTAAAACTAGCTCAATATTAGCCAGAATATTTTAAGACAAAGTTAGATATATTTTGTTAAAATGAGATTACTTTCCAAATAAGCTTATTGACAAGAATTTTTTTCTTTAAAGAAAAAGACTAATTTCCTAGTTTTTAATTTTTATTATTAGATTGAATTATTACTGTATTTGGTTTCATGTATTACTGACTCTATTTATGCTTCTACTCTAAATGTTGTACTTATGATATAACATCCCTCGACGCTCTGTCGAGCTCAGGTTTTGGTCTCTGTCTGTGTTTCGTCCGGACACATGTCATCATGCATAATTTACAAACAATGATGAGGATTTAATTGAGGCATTTCAAGTTGCTTTAGGAGGATCATTTTATCCAAGTGCTTGAACTTAACAAGGGAAATGTTAATGAGGTTAGTGAGTAAGTCTGCCGTGGTGATAATGCCTGCAAGACAAGTATTGTTGGCTCCCACGCACACCTGCACGAGTCTGTCTGACTCTGTCTTGTTACCCTCCACCAAACCTGAAATCCTTATCAACCACGTCAATAATGAGCAGTGCATATTAATTTTAACCTTGATTACTAGTAATGTTATTATTACCAGATGAGTTTCTTAGTGTGTGTCTCAAAAGACAACCTTGTTTGTACTGCCGAGTGCAGAGAGTTATTGTTTTGTTTATACCTCAGGTTTTTGACTTTTCCTCCCCCTGAAGAAAAGTCTCTTGAAACGTGGGCAACTACACTTGGATGTACTGTACCCCACAGGAGGCGTGTCTGTCTGTCTGTTCTACTCGGGTCATAGCTGGTGATTTGAAAGCAGATCAGGGCGGTTTGAGACTTCAAGCGTTGCGGTCCTGAATGAGTGGAGCTGCCAGTCTCTTCTGTTTGAAGTTTTGACAGCTATGTCAGCAAACAATCCAGGCACATTAGGCTGAGTGCTGTTTGATGTTGAAAACCCCTGGAAAAAGAAATGTCAAAAGAGACGCATTTTGGAGTATTTTACCCAAACTCATATTTGGGGAGGATGAGATGAACTCTTAAGTGCATTGTTAGAGTATTCACCGTGTCAAAACTCATTAAGCTTAGGAAAATAATGGCATGAATAATAGCCTGCTGTTTAGAATAGTTTAATACTTTGTGTGCAAGAGAAACTGGAGCATACTTATTTTCTGCTACTAGCTCCAGTTGTTGCCCCCACATTATGAAGCGATTGAAGTGAGTGGATCCACCCATCCTCAATCTACTGGATGAGTGTAACTCCCGTTGTAGCACTTCCTCCGGCAAAATGCCCTCTGTATTCAAGGGAAATCAAATTATATATGTAAAAAAAATCACTCTCAGATAATCAAATGTTTCATTCAATGGGTCAATTCTGGAGAGAATAACTGCCCTTGTAGAGTGGGTAATAAACGCTGCATGACATATTAAGAATAAAAGCCTGGTCATGTTTATGAATAGAAAAATAGGAGATTTCACAGTAATTATTTGCTCAGCTGAATTTATTGCTGTACCTGCTACATTATTATTGGCCTCCACTTGGCCGTGAGCATGGTTTTCCCGCACAAACAAGAGGAACGAAGGGAATCCCATGTCTCCCCACCTCCTCCGTTAAGTATGTTCACTTATTAGCGTCTGTCCTCCCTCCATGTGGTATGACACAGAGAGCATTTTTCATAGCCCATGACATTAATTGATGTGATTTGTGAAGGGAAAGCATTTAGTCGTGGGTGGGAGACTCCTAATGATCGTTTTCCACTTCCAGTAGCGCAGTCGTTGACTCAATTTTATCGCAAATTTGTCGTCTTTTTTCTTTTCATCTCTGACCATCATTTAAGTAATAAAGGGGTGAACAATGAGAGGTGGAGCAGGGCTGTTGCGAGGAACCGTGGGAGTCTGCTGTGCCTCCTGTGTTAAGGTTATGAATATGGGTCAGTGAACTGATGGAGACAGCTTGTTTGTTACACAAGTAACTGCAGGGGGGCTGCGCTCTTGGCACCGGGCACAGGGGCGTGATCGGAGGGAATCCCCATCGCTCTGGCTCAGGAAGACTGTCCCTGACTGAAGGCTGCCCTGGTGCCAGGGTGGGGGCAGGCGTGGGCACACAGGCCCTCGTGATACTTGTCAGCCACTTGGCAAGCCATCAATATGTCCTGCTACTGTTTAGTGCCGGCGAGTCAGTTTGTCAAGGGAAACAGTGTTACAATGCCGGGGAGGGAAAACGCTAAGGCCTTCAGAAGGGCGATCCAGTGTTATTTCAGCCTACACAGTGTACAGACACACACATATACAGCCCTCTGTCTTGTGAGTATGGCCTCGGCTAACACTGTGATTGGATCAGAAACACAAACGTACTAAACAGAAGACGAGCAGCATCAGTGGTCTGAAATTTTGAAAATGAAAAATTGATCAAAGTCATCCTTCCTGGCCGTTTTCCCTTCATTTTTTCCATGGTAAATTACACAATAGAGGACGTACAGTAAGCGATGATCACGTTGTGTGAATGAATGGATCACAGTGGAGTTAGCTGCTGGTGCACGTTGCTCATCTTGCTTCCTAGAGCCCCTACTGCCAGCTCAGCACACTCCACAGTAATTGAAGCCATTTGCAATGTTGCAGTGTGGTAATGGGCAGATCCATGTCTACCACCCACCCACAGCCTCTACCATTAATCAGAGCTGCGTGGAGTCAAGAGAGCCAGGATTTGGTTGCTACAGCAGGCATGAGTTTCAGCCAGGAGTCGGGTGCACACTTTGACATTTTGGATTTTGGCTGCTTGTTGTTTTTGTTATTTTTTTCCCGTTCAACAGACACTTGTCATGTAAAAGTTTCTAAGAATTTTCTCATCTCCCTTCACCCATAAATTAGTAATATCGTTAAAATGTCACTGCAGAAATTAGTGATCACAGTAGTGCTGACACATTTGTTGATTTACAGGATAATTATCAGATTTTTTTTTTTTAGTTGTAATTTATTTATTTTTTATAAAATAATCATAAAAATAAGTTATAAATTCTGAAATAGGATGATTTGCTGTTTCTGAGCTGATACTCTCTGTGTCAAAACAGAATGTGAAGGCATCTCCTCTGGCAAATTGTGAGGGTCTCTAAAAAATGTTTTCTATATGTGTTTTATGTATATATTTGTATATTATAGAGCAAACAATAAATCATGTAAATAACACACAGTTAATATGTAATAACAATCATATCTAGTCACCACATTTAGTCAAAGCCTGTTTCTGATTAATGCTATGTTTCCTATTCATTGCAACTACAACAAACAAGCCTCCATGAGTAAAATAAAGTATAAATATGAAACATTATTTTCCTGCAGTTTGACAGCTAAGGAATACATTCCAAATATCCTTCAACATGTGACATATTCTTTAAAGGCTTTGTCAGTTTTTCCTTAGAAAAATGACAATGCTTACTAACAATGTAAGCTGCTAAACTGACAGCAGGCTGTCAGCTGCGATCGGCAGCCAAATACTGTGACCCAGGTCCCACCACAGTAAGCATCTGCCCTGTTGAAGCATTAAGAGCACGATTGGCTGCTCTGATGCACCATTCAGAGGGCAAACTATTGTCCACAAATAGTTTCAAGAGAATTTCTCTGAAAATAAGGATTGCTTAATATCTGTGTGACGTGTAAGAGCCAAGTGAAACCCTTACCCTTATATGGCTTCCCCTACTGTTCTACAATGAACAAGATCACTTGGTTTTGAGTGTTTTTGAGAGACTATAAGAGGTTTAACAGGGACACCGCCCACACCACTAAATGTAGCAGTTCTGTGTCACCTCACAGCAGTCCTGATCTTCCTGCCATACCCAGACAGAGAAGTAAGGTGGAAACAAAAGGGTAGGCAGGAAGACTTTAACATCACCCTCAGGTCCCACACTATCTGTCCTTTCCATGAGCAGGCAGATGGGAGAGGCGGAAACACGTCTCTGCACTACAAACAGACACCAGCCTATTTTAAGGTCACTTGTAAGTCTAGGCATTTGCGGGGTACCAGCCAGTGTGATACCACCAGATACTGTGAATTTGCCTCATTTTGGATTGCGCCCAATGATTGCACAGCTTTAGACAGGATTATGTGGGTAAGCCTTACAAGCAGCGCCTCATTTTGACTCTCTGCTTGATCGTTATTCTACAATAAAATCATCTTCAGTGTGACATTCTGCATTAGAGGAAATGTTGCCAATTTTATGGCAGACTCTACCCATTAAACAGGAAGGAGAAAGTTAGACTGTTTACTGAGATATGAAATCTGCCACATGACTCGTGAACAGCGCTTGGGAATAACAAGTAACATATAATGGAGTGATCTAGTTAAATTACATTAATATCATTCACATTTAATGAGAAGAAAATCTGTAATGAAGTGACAGTTACTTAAAAAAATATGGTCAGTATGTTGTTACTACATATGTAGTTTTCAGTAAAAAGCTTGCATAAAGCATGTAAAAGCATGTGCCCATGTGGATGGAAAAGGTTGTCTTATTGCTGGAGATTCAGCAATATTTTCCTTATATTATAAAGAGGTCTCTTATTGATATATGCCGTCATGTATTTTAAGAAAAGTAATCCGAAAGTAAACAAATGTTACATCGCTTAGATGACGTAATCTAATATATATATAAACATAATAATGTTAGTTCCTCCAGAAAGTTACTATCTCCACCATTAATATACAACCCCAAATAAGAAATTATTGGCACAGTATTTTGAAAATGCAATTTATGGAAGAAAGCAGTTCTTTTAACATTTACTTAGACTCAAATCTTATTTTAGTCAGTATGAACACCACATACGTCATATATTGTCAGATTCATTTCATTTGTAAGTATACCTCACATTTAGGCTTCAACATATTCCATTCAAGATTGGAACATGAACAATTTAGGGCAAAAATGAATTAGAATAATTAGATAAAGAGGTGATTGATGCTTTTATGAGAAGCAGCATCTTTATAATCTCTAGTCCTTTAACAAAGATAGCGAGACACAACAGTTTGTCAACAAATCAGAAACTGTTATTAATCTATAGCTGATAGAACCATATGGGCTCACATTGCTGTTGCCTTTGTACCTAATACATGTACACATTATCTGTATCACATTAAATCACAATGTGATTTTAATTCACTACTAACCTAAAATTGCCTCTCTTTCAGCTTTTTATTGAATGTTTTACAGGCTTACTCTGAGAAATGCATGTAACATCAAATACGATGCAATGAAATACAAGTCAAAGTAAATTTAATAGCCCTGCTTTATTTTTAAATGTGCATTTTCCATATTGTGCCAAATATTTCTTCTTTGAGGTTGTAAATCAGATTGTTCATTCATATATCCATCATGACACTGAATCCGGAAATGCAGAGGAAGTCAGATAGATGAATGAATGGGCGGCTGAAATTTAACCATCACAACTTCCTGGAAGGAAGAGTTCACAACACTGCTTGTAAACTCTATTTACATTCAGGGTAAAGTTTGTTGTCCTCTTCGACTGCCTCACTCACTCTTGAGCTTTCTTTTGAGTGACTTTAGAGTTTCTTTAGAGTGCTTCCTCTGAAGGGAGAGGGTCCTACCTCTGCTCATGCTGGGTCTCTGCAGAGGCGGTGCATTATCTCCTACTGAAGCGCAGGCCAAAGGGGTCACTGCGGTCACGCCCTATCATACAGATGGGTCACTTGACTCTATTGCCCCCACTTGATTATTAGAGCACTCTACAGGCTGTTCCCATCCACAAGGAGGGTCTGGAAAAATTCAGGTACTCATCTGCTCTTCTCCCAGTTATTATTCATCAACTTCCCCACCTGAGCTCAGAACCTGACCTGACCTCACAGGGACCGGGACACACTGCAATGTCACTGTAATAAGCTAAACATGTAGGGGGGCTAAAAAGGGTGCTTAAACCCCCAAAATAGTAGGGTATTAATGGCATTTATGTTTACAGCTTTCCAGCTCCTTTTGAAATAAACAGATATGTTAACCTACACAAGAGAAAGAAATGCTGCCTCCAGATTTTTAAGCAATAATTTATTCTGAAAAGCAGTCTGCAAATCACAGCATAAGCCATTTTTACTTAAATGCAAATGAGCGCTTCTGATTTGCTTGCGCATCGATGGGAGGTGAATGCACTTGATGTGCGTGGCACCAACAAAGTGTGCTCCTTCTCCCAGAACGTCTTCATGGTGCCGGAGGATACAGAATGTGGTCCACTGATTGTGAAAACAGCCACAGCGAAGGCCTGTAAAGCAGCTGCAGTGAGCAGTCAAAGCAGTAATGTTTCTATCCAGGCACAGTCAGACTTGACCCCTAACTGTGAGACCATTCTCCCTGCCGATTTGGAGTTTTTCATAGTTGGCTTTCTTTTCAAAAGATTAACTTTCCTACGCTGTCCTTGAGCAGCTGTTAATGTAATTGTTTCACTTAAGGAAATACCAAAGTGTCAGCTATTCCCTGGATTACAGAGCAAGGTATTGTCCTATGTACACCAAACATTTGAAGACATACATAAACAGGCTACTTCTCTCTAGAATCAGTTGAAATTTGCAAATTTAAAGCACAGTGTTTTCTTGCCTTGGAATGATAATTATTATTTCCACCAAGGAGGTTATGTGTTTGTTTGTCTGTTAGTTTATTTGTCTGTCGGTCTGTAGGATCACACCACAGATTTGCTTGGAACTTTATGAAAGGGTAGAACATGGGCCATAGACCAATTGAATTTGGAGCAGATCCCAAAAAAGGGCGGAGCTTTGTCTTTTTCTTTTTTTTTACTTGCGAAATGGGACAGTTGATCAAATAACAGGCGTGCGCGGTTGTGGCAGAGGTATGTGTTCTCAGAGTTCCCTTTTAGCCGTGAATTTGTCCTTTTTTGCAAAGGGAGGGGAAGCTGCAGGGAATCAGCGGTTGTCAAAAACGAAGAAGTGATATTGTCATACCAGCCGGATGGCCGTCTGGTGTTTGTTTAAAAGGGGAGGGAAAAAAAAAAAACAGTCCAGGCGATTGAATCATATCTTCTTGCCAATACGTCCTTGCGTTCCCACCTCCATCATTACAGCAACATGTTTTATTTTCAGCAGTGCTGTTCTCAGTGACTCACATCTCAGAGCCATGTGCTGCTCAGTTAGGCCTCATATCCCTTAAACATGGGCCGAGCGGTCATGAGAACTGCTCGAGTGATCCACAAGAGATTGCTAAATGTATGTATAAAATTGTTTGTTTTAAAGCATGTGTAAAACTCATGAGGTATATCTGTTTTATCGTGAAATATAACCTTTCTTCATTGAGAATAACCTGTAAGTTTTGATATATTTCTCTTCCGTATGTATTTTCATACAACTAAACATATGTGCATTTGTGTCTTTCACAGGTAAATGGAATCTTAACGCCTTCATCGAAACTAATGTTTTGGGTCCACCTGATGCCGCTGTGCAGTTTCGCACCCAAAACTATGAAGATTGAAGGGTTTTCAGATAATATAATCCATCAGTACAATAATAAAAATATCTCCTCACTTTGAATTGACATTGTATAGATTCCTCAAAGCTTGTATAAGGTCTGCTTTTTTCCCCTCTATCTTATCACTGAATGAGAAAGACATTTCCACTCTGTGTTAAACAAACTGCCTGGTTTTGATGTTGCCCCGTAACTCTGTCAAGTAGGGTGAAGCTAAGGATACGGGAGATAGACTTTGACCTCACTGGGGATTTCTTATTAGTTTCCAAACACTACCGACAAGAAAAGGAAGATGGCCCGATATCACAACTTGGTGTGGAAAGAGTTGATTCTAATTCAGGGGCGGAAACACGTCAGGGCCAAAAAAAGGAAGTGGGAGGTGAAACCGAGACCGCAACACAGCCGGATGCCGCAGTGGAACTTGAACCAAAATACTCTTCAGAGTGACAGGACAGGGGGAGGGGCTGCAGGGCCTGTGGTGTGTCGGGTGAAAGGAACTTGCTGTTTGTGTAATTGTTTATCATATTTCCTTTGACCACTTTCACCCCTATTGGAAACACTGAGCTACTTTATAATCCTTGATTGATATTTTTTAAGTAAAAACATCCTGTTCTAAAGACTGAAACATGCTAAGATGTCCTTGAATGTAACTTTGTGTGATGGTGAACCCCTTCTGAACTGTGGACAGTTGCATAAGAGACCCACCTGGTAGAGCTGCAGAGGATGGTGTGGATAAACTTTTCAACCCTTTCACTAGGAGATACTTTTCAGACTTTGTGGGTCTTTGTAGAGGGTGGGTCAGAGTACCCCCCAGAAGGAATATTGGTTTCTAACCAGCAACTCTCCTCTGGGATGGGCTTGTATCAATACCCCAGATGTCTGAAAGGGGCTGGATTTACATGAGGGACTTTGATGTTCTGATGATCAATCTTTAGTTGGTGGTTTCATTGACCCTAATTTGGTGTCTCATCAGTGGGCTAGGCAGGAGTAGGTAATGGAGGTTTCTGTTCCTTTGGTGGTTAAGCCAGCCTTGGTAAACCCCTATGTGCCCTCTCAATGAACTCTGGGAGATCATTGATCAAATTGTCCTGCATCTGCTTTGTTTGCTTCGCCGCCTCAGCTGTCAAAGCAGCCAGGTCCACAAACAAAACAACCAAAACAATGCACTGAAGCGCACAGATTGTCAGAGAGTCCATTGGAACTGAACAATTGTTAAGTATCCGTCTACTGGAATATTGCTCTTGACCTTGATTTACCCATCTTATTTGACTTATGAAATAACATTTTTAACAATTGGCAAGATGTGTCTAGTTCCACACTCATTGTGTATCATGCCAAATAGGAGAGCATTCTTCCAAAACCACCTACTTGAATCCATCAGAACACCATTGAAATGCCAAGATTTGTACTTCCAAATACACTGTGCGTTTTTTTTTTCCTTTATATCTTGGAGATATCCTGCCAAAACAGCTGGGTTTTGCCACTCTGCATCCGTGAATATGTTTATTTTTATTCCAAATGTCAGGAGAGTTGAAATATAATGATTAAGAAAAAAACTGACAGCTGTAGTTGAACCGCACTCAGTATATTGAATTCACTGGGAAAAAAAAAAAAAATCTCACATCCCTTGATGATATAGGAAAAACATTTAATATTTTCTTAATTTATTCAAACTTACATTAATTAAGTGGAATTTGTATAATCAATTCAATTGCCTAACCGGCACAAAGTGATCTAATATGCATGATGACTTGAGTCTCCATTCTTTTCTTTCTGCTCTCAAGAAAAGCAAGAGATTGATTTCACTAGAGGATTTCTCCAGTTCATTACAGTTCATTGCAGTTCATTACTTGCATTTGAGTGTGACATCTTTTCCATGCATGTTAACTGTATGATCTGCTGACCACTTTGCACATTTTTACTGTATGTATGACCTCAGCAGACTGGTATTGGTCTGTAAGTCTGACTGCAGAGATTCAGTGTGGTTCACACCACCTGGAGATTTGAATTTTGCCTCTGAAACCAATTCACATGGACATCTATGCTTGTAAACGGTATCAAAAGCTGGTCTGCATTCATCGACAAGACAAGCAGAATTTTAAAATGCTCCTTTTGACCTCTAAGATTTTTGCTAATGTATCAGTATTAATCTTCTGTCTGAACTGCATGGTTTTATTCTTCCTAATAACTGAAAAATAACACTCGTACACAAAAAGAGAAGCTCAGGATTAGGATATTCAGCCAGAGCTTGAAAAAGCTGAAATAGGAAACTAAATGCTTTGCATATGGCCCCTATGATGTCACGATGGAAAGTGAAACTAGAAGCTTCTTTATTTACGATTTGTTTATATTTATTTATAGCAGATGTTTGTACTGTGAACCCTAGAATACACATTCAGCCTGTCTCAAGTTAATGACATTTGTGGACAAAAGGCAGCTATAGTTCTGGTGTCATTGGCATATGAGTAGTGGAGATTAGCCACTGCTAATGGTAATAACAAAAGCCTCCCTTTGGTTTAAAATAAAGTGTAAGATAAAGGATGATAAGACATTAAGATGCTGTAACTGATAGCATGTCATCTTTCCAGCACTTTCAGTAACAGCAAGGAACAACAGTTTTAGCTTTCTCCCATGAAGCTTGGAAAAAACTAAACTAATTTGACTATACATCCATAGAGCCTGTCAGTTTTCCACTGTGTTTTAAAATGAGCCTGTGCTGCCATGGAATCCCCATATGCAAAGGAGTCAGGACACTACAATCACAGAGATCTAACCCTGTAAGCCATTGACAAACACTGGAGGCCGGCAGCATGAGACACAGCTCACAGTCGAGGAAATAAGTCTGCAACAGGTAGGTGTTCCAGCTGGGCTGGCCAACTTTCCAACCACAGAGCCACACAAACGCGCCCCCAGAACAGACACTATGGGTACAGTGAGTTCTCAACATGACCAGAGGGCATTCTCTCTTTAGTTTGCATTCATAAACATATGCAGCATTTCCCATGGACGCCCCACTGCATTGATAAACCTGTGCAACACCATGGGATGGACGATAGAAACAGCAGGCAATGTGATGCAGTGACCCTGCAATAAATACTCCCTTCTAAAGTAATACTGATGTTGAATTTTAAACAGTCATTCATGAAGCCACAATATCTGGTATTGTTCTGCATTATAATATATTGTCGATCTTTGTTGATTTTGTATATATGTAACATTGTCTTGTAAGAGTTTTCTCAGACAAGAACATTGAATTAATGAATCCATTCATTAAGCTGATAACCATTCAACTACTCACATTGTCTGACTAGTTACCACTGCCTTATTAAAAGTATGAGTCTTATCCACAGTGGATTCTGAAAACCTTCTCAGAACTTTTTTTTTTTTTTTTTTTTTTAACAAATAATTTAAACCTCAATCACAAATCTCTATTGTACATTCCTTCTTAACACAATATGAAGTCAAGCTTTCAGTCAGATTGCTCCATCATAAGCATTGCATATGGTCACATATCTACGTCCTATAAAATGACTATTTTAAGGACTTTGAATGGATACAGGCTACTCCACATACAACATACAACTTTAGCATCATCCCTATATAGAGTTTGTATGCAGGATAAATAACATTTGCATCTCTTGGCACCTCCACAGTGTACTAAATTAGATACACAGACTTTTAGGGCATGAGTCAGTATGAGGTAGATGATTAAGTTGACAAAAAGTGATGGAAAATGTATGATGTAGAATTTGGAATCACATTCACCAGGATCTCTGTTTTCTCCTTTTCTCCAAAAAGATAGAAGTGGATGAAGACTGGCAAAAGCCTATGACTGCTCTGAAAGGATACACATGGAGGCCCTGCCTTTGGTAATGAGACACACCATAAGATCACTAGCTGCTCTGTTTGTGTAAGCCCCCTAAACACTGAGCATGATTCAGACTTATTCTCCCACACACTCTGTTTACACTTGTGGTTCATTGAGGTACTATTAATTTCTCAGGTCTGAATATTCAGGCACTGACATTTCATTCAAGATTTTGTGTGAATTTTGCAAATGCCCGTGTGTGTTTTATTCTGTTTGAGCTTGAAAACAACGTCCATGCCAAAAATAAACACATTAATAAGTAGATCTTTATTTTCCATCTCGAGAAACCAAAGTGTAAGGGGATGTTTATGTATAAATATCACTAGAAATATGCAGGGTATTTTTCACCATTTGGCAATCTGAAGAAAAGTGATCCATGACGCTTTGTCCACTGTCATCTCTGTGAACGTCTGCGGCTTCCGATCACTTTTCCACTACTACTTCACCCGGAACTCACATGTCCAAATACAGATATGTAGGGGCGGGGCCGGACACTGCCTTATTTGGAGTTTCCAGTTAAGCGGTCACTTGGGCTCCAAGTCAAAGCAAGTCTTTGGATTTACAAAGCGCTGCAATATTTACAAGCGATTAACTCTGCGTCAGTTGGGCTGTTTTTCTAAGACAGTGTTGCAGCATGGCAGGAGTTTTAAACCAGTATTCAGCGGTAGAAAATCTATTCACCAAAACTGAGACCCAAATCATAAACTTTTGTGCGTCTTATTTTGGATAGATCATTAAAAACCCAGAAAACAGCCTCAAATTATAATTGGTAATATATATATATATATATATATATATATATATATATATATATATATATATATATATATATCACCAAAAAAAAAGCAATTTAAATGATTAGTAAATAACAAAGGAGTGTATTTGGGCTGTGGTGCATTTCTGCAAACTCTTAAAGCTCACAGTGTACAAAATAGTGCAGAATTATCTTTCCAATGCAAATGTACATGTTTCCCACAAAGGACAGGAGCAGAAGAAGGACGCAGCTGGAAGTGGCATGGAGATGTTGTAAACTTTGTAGCTATCTATCGGAGCCTTTGCCTCCACTGTAGTTTCCACAGACTGACGCGCGGAGAACCTGGCACTGAGAGCTCTGTCCATATATGGTCATCTACGTCACACAAATGTTCCATCCCCCTATTTAATACAGGCGGACTGGAGTCCCCTATCTAGCTCCAATAGAGCAAGTAGAGCCGCTCTTGTGCAACCAACACCACCACCTCCTCCATTGATTCACAGACTTCAAATTCCCCCACAAGCAGCCCATCAGCTTCCACAGTGATCAGATTAATAACAACAATAGCTTGTGATCACACAGGAGGAGATACCGGCGCTGCTCGTCCTCCGCGGGATACTTGGATAGCTACAGCAACAAGGATCCATCCCTGCGCTTGATCCACACCTGTGTTTTCCACTTTGAGAACACCCGCTGTCCGTGTAATTACTTGGATACCTGCGCGTTGTCCTTTTTATAAATGTCGGACTGTATATAACTGCTATGACAGGGAAACTAGCGGACAAGCTCCCTCTTACCATGAGCAGTTTAATAAACACGATCCCTGACAGTCTCTACCCAGAAGAGGACATCCCGACGTCTATGAATATTTTTACCAATACGGAATCTATTAACCACTACTCGCAGATGAACACAGGTAAGATTTTTTTTTTTATTATTTATTTTTTCTGTTCTCTACCTACTTTTCTTTGTGTATTGTTAAAGTGGGTGAAACTGTGATGTGCGCGTAAAGGCAACAGTTGTCTAGAGCCGCTTGGAGCACCTGTTTGCGCTCTGGCTGTGGCGCACAAAGAGCAGATGCCCGTTCTGGATACTTTTTCAGAGTCAGATTTAACACTGTCCACTAGGAATTATACACACTTTAAGAATATCTCACTTCCAAACATATAGTTAGTGGAATTTAATTTTAATTTTCTCCGCGATATCTGGGCAGGGAATGCCGATATTATGTGCTTTCCAAACGCAACTGGACTCATCATAAAACTTTTTATATTCCCGTGTCCTTTGCGATGAGGTTCCATTAACCTTGTGCAAATCAGCTTTAATTCAAATGATTTTTCAGTCTTCAAATCTGAGGCGTGATTGAGGAAATATATTTTGGTATGGAACGCTTGTAGAAAAGGCTGTTTGACGCTGAGTCCTCTAAACCGCAATAGGGTATTGATTAACACTCAAGTGTTTGTGTTACAAGGAAATCGTGTGAAATTAATTGATGTGGTCGGAAAAAAAAATAACCGCAAGTGATTTATTGATGTAATATTCACCAGCAAAGACGGTCCAAGCACTTTGGACAATGACTTTCATTCACAACTCTTTTAACATGTCACAGATTGGGTATTAGTAGGCGTGTGTGGCAGCTTTTCCCAATATGAAACATGTTTACACGCCAGGCCCGTGGACCCCCTTTTATTTACTACATTGCGAGGCCCGGTCTATTAATTGCTTTATTGCACATTTCAGATTAACCTGTATTTGTGATCAATTCAGGCGCCTGCATAAAATGACTTGTTAGTTGGGTTAATTGTCGCAGATTGGCATTAAATCAATCCCTGACTGCACTGCTTCACCTTCTGGGGCGATGGGTCAATGATTCACGGGGGGAAAAAATACTAAATCTATACTTCCTTGATCTAAATGAGTATGTTCTAGTGACAGAAATTCTAAATTCCAATCCCCAACCCCCCGAACTTCAGGTAATCTTTCTTAACCTATTATCAGGTCTTTTTGTCTATAAATGAAGTCTGAATTTGGTCTGAAATAATTTCCCTCAACGTGCGCCAGAAAGTGTGTGTTAGAAATATTACCAGCGTCAGGACTGAAATAATAGGCTGCTCTTAAATCTGAAATTAAGTGCAGTGATTTAAATACACGAGATGCTGACCAAACACACATCTGACATTTTTCTGTGATAAAGCTGAAATAAAACGTGTTTTTTAAAGGTAGGGGATTTTTTTGACACAAACGGAAAGCGTTTTTAATGCACAGGTGTGTGTGTGTGTGTGTGTGTTTCTGTTTTTAACAATGCCTGATTTTTTGAAGAAATTCCAGTTGCATAATGTAAAATTAATTGGTAATAAATGTAATTTTTGCATGTATGTTATTTTTGGGAATTAACAATAACACATCCTCTTGGCCAAAGTTTTTTCCCCCTTGTTAATTAAAGGGTTTTCTTTGCTGAGTTTTTCTTTACCCGCATTGAGGGTCTTAGGTATATGTACATATTGTAAAGCCCCTTCGGTTAAATTTGTGATTTGTGATATTAACTTATATATAAAATAACTTGTTCCTCTCTATAATGAAGATACAGGTGTAGCAGGTGTGTGCTGTATCCCTCACTTCTGACCTGTAACAAAACAGTTATCTTTTTTTTCCTTATTCTCATTCTTGCAGCATATCACTTTGTTCATATTACCTAAAATGACTAAATATTTAGAGTGAAATGCAATAATAACATCTCAGCCTAGTTTTCTTAATGCCATATCTAAAGCAAAATTATGCTACAAGTACTCTCGTACTTCATGTGTTAAATTGTATAATACAGGTAATTTGTTTCTGTTTGTTTCATTAGAATTTGCCATTTGCCAAATTCCAGTGGGCTGTAATTACTTGGACCGAATATACATTTGTGTATGATTTTTTTTCCAGAGAATGGAAAAGATTTCTTTTTAAAGTTCTGTTTAAGAAATTATCATTTTCAAATGTCTCACATTTAGCCTTCAGAACATATAAACACATTTTCATTAACTATATCTACATTTAATGGTTTTTAAAGCATCTTTGGAATGAGTTAGATGTCTGTCTGACAGTGTGTGTGTTTGTATGTGTGTCTCTGCATGTGTGTGTGTGTGTGTGTGTTCACATGTGTGTATTTGGTGTGAAGTCTAAGACAGTGTAGATTAAAAATATCAAGAAATGTATTAAATTGTGGTTAAGCTCACTCACGCCTAGACTGGATAGGAAACACTTAATTTTTTCCCCCATTATGTGCAGATGTTCTATGCTGCAAATGTGTTTTGAATCCTTGAGCGTGATAGATGTGATAGATGTGGCGTCTGCCTTATAAGCCTCCCTGCTGTAAAGAAATCAGATCTTGCCATTCAGTTTGGCTGTCCTCCTGAGGGACACAATGACTGGATCAAAGGGGGTGTTTAGGTCTTGATTTATGAGAGCTTGTGGGATCTGAGAGAGAGAGAGACACCACTGTCTCAGATGCAGCAGTCAGTCACTTAACTTACAGGTCTGACAGCGTTCACAGTTCTTTATGAACTGTATTGGACTTCTTTTATTTTTGATCTCTTGTTGGTAGACTATTACAGAGACATGCAAAGAATCTGACTTTTGGGCTAATCCAGGACTGTCACTAAAATCAAGCAAGTCCATAGAGCTTGACAAAGTAAATTTTCTATACTTTTTTCACAACTTGTGCCACATTCTCACTTTTGCAGGCTTTTCTTCTCAACTGATTGTGTTCCATATTCATGTTTGAGCAAGCATGTGATTGATTTTTTCCTGATAGTTTTTTATATGCTTTTATCTAGATAATATCATGGATCTGGGCATGGGAAGTGAGAAAGGAACTTCAGAAATTCAATATGGATCCAGCTTCCAGTCCAACCGCAGCGGGCAGACTGTCACCTACCTGGGGAAGTTTGCCTTTGACACCCCTCCGTCAGGTGGCATCGGTGGCTCTGGCTGGTGCTCTGATAACAATATCATCAGTCTAGTCAGTGCAGGAATTCTGGGCGTTTCTCCATCACCCGGCACGGTAACGACGCAGACATCTTCCTCCGCAGCCAGCATGGGCGGACAGACGTCAGATATGGAGCAGGTATACGGTCCGCCGCTGCCTGCCTATTCCACCTGCAGTGACCTGTACCAGGATCAGGTCTCCTTCCACCACAGCCCTGCCACCAGCACAGCCCTAGCCTACCCTGGCAATGACTATCATTCCACATCCAAAGCCTCCATGGATGGCAGCCTCTTCTCCATGATCCCTGACTACAACCTTTTCCATCATCAGGGGGAGGTTGGTGTGATGGAACACAAGCCCTTCCAGACCATGGACCCTATCCGAGTCAACCCTCCACCCATCACACCCCTGGAGACCATCAGAGCATTCAAAGACAAGCAGCAGATTCACCCAGGTTTCATCGGCGGGCAGCAGCACCCACCTCAACACCACCCACCGCCACAGACTCTGACACTCAAACCCATTCGACCACGGAAGTACCCTAACCGTCCCAGTAAAACACCTGTCCACGAACGGCCGCACGCCTGCCCGGCAGAGAACTGTGACAGACGCTTCTCACGTTCAGACGAGCTCACACGTCACCTCCGCATCCACACAGGTCACAAACCCTTCCAGTGCCGAATATGCATGCGCTCCTTCAGCCGGAGTGACCACCTGACCACGCACATCCGCACGCACACGGGAGAGAAACCCTTCTCCTGTGAGTTCTGTGGACGCAAGTTTGCCAGAAGTGACGAGCGTAAGAGACACGCTAAGGTTCACCTGAAACAGAAGGACAAGAAGCCAGCTGACAAAAGCGCTGGGGCAGCTGGGAGCCACAGCTCGCCACCCAGCTCCTGTGGGGGGCCAACAGTGGGAACATCATGACCATCATCACTATGTGCACTTGGACTGGACCCTCACAATGCCCCATAAAGAGACTTAAGAAGAAGGGATCACATCTACTATGAAATAAATAGGTGACTCTTTTCCTCTCTTTTACATCCCCTGCTCTTTTGAGTTAATCCTTCTATTTTTGAGATGGATGCCTTTAGTTTAAGTACGAGGGGAAAGGCTGTTACACCCTTCTCTTTCAAGCAACTCAGAGCCTCAGCTACTGTAACACAGTGCCAGCACAAAGACAGGCACCTTGGCACACTTTGTCCAAAAGGTCACAGTGTATCTGTAAGTTTAGGGGAGGATACACTTTTGTAAATTTTTCTGATAATTTTTTAATTGGAAGGATGCCAGAGCCCATCATAGGGATTGAAACAGACAAAATTACAGTGGAGCTTAGTTAAATGGTGAGTTGTCTGGGATGTATGCATTAATTTTATTAGGCTGTTTAAAAGTGCAATTGGTTATATTTGTGTACTGTCATGGATACCTTATTAGTGGCACTTGACTGTCTTTCTGTTGTTTTTGTTGAGGTGTAGTGTTTTTCCTTTCTATTTGAATGTTGTTTTCTCAAAGAATGTGCCAAATGTATTGTGGTAATACAGCCAACCTTGTTCTTATTATTGTGCCTGATATTTGCCAAACACCAGTGATATCAGCTTAGCACACATGTTCAGCTAAAGGAAAGATCAGATTCACTGTTTCTCACATTTAGATTTACCTGCACAATTTGGCTAAATCTAGCTAATGACTGAATGGGTCACAACTCTGTGGAAGACTCACAGCAAACACGTCTTGTCGTTTTACCTGTGCTTGTAAAACAGATATGCCTGCAGCAGCAATTCATGCCTTTTCCAGTATTTACTTATTTGTAGTCACTTTGAGACACTGTGTAGTTTTTGTTGCCTTTTATATGGTGGCTTTATGTGGCGTTAACAGAAAATAATTTTCATGGCTTGTTTCAAAAAAAAATTTCCCCAACACTGTTTTTTTTTTTCCACTTGTGCAGTTATATGCAATATATTCATGACATATCCCACCATAAATCAAATTAACTGAGAGCACATTTAGACAGACTGAACTACTTAAAAATATGACACTGGGTTGCAAATCAGCACTATATGAAAGCAAATATTAAAAAAGAAGAAAGCAGAGATAATTGAGGCCCTTTGTGCTTCACAGTATGTGGACATAGTTGAAGTCACTAAAAGACGCAGCAGCATATGGTAAGAAAAAAAAAAATCCACATACATGTTTACACCTTTTAAAATACTGAGAGACTGAGAGCTGAGTTGTTAACTAAGGGGTTGTTGTTTTTTGTACAGTATACAAATATGTATGCAGGTAGCTACAGTAGAAGTTTCACTTTTGTACTCAAATGTCAAATGCACCATAACTCAGTATTAAATTGTGCATATATGTGCATGCCTACATGCACTCTATGTAAATACAAATGTCTGCATAAACAAGAACTTTCAATTGACTGAATGCTTGTGCAGAACATGTAAAGCTTTTAGTAATGTAGTTATAATACAGAATATTTTGTTGTCATAGGTCATTGCAAACATTTTGGAGCACTATAATAGTGCCAAATACAGTGTGTTATCTTCCATTGACAAAAAAAGCACTTGCGCCATCTGTACACTTTAAAGTGGTAACTGGTTTGAGAAAGCACTAATGTGTTCTCTGAATAAATGAAAAGATTTTTTTTTTTTTTATATTTTGTATATCTCCATTTTAGTTGTAATCATTTATTTCAATTATTTCAATCAGCACATCTTCCCTACTGTATCAGCACTGTTAGATTTGAACATAATCTGTGTTCATTCAGTCACAGGAACTTTCAGGGTGACAAACTGGTTATTCTCACATGGGTAGGTGACTTCACAATTGGTTTGTCTAAAAGCATGCAGTACATTGCAGGGCAGTGCCAACGTATTTCACCTCTGATTCTGATTCCTTATTGATATTGGTCCTACTTGTTTTGTCCTTTGCATCCTTTTACTCTACTTTTTACTGCATGACCAAAATGACAAATGCACAACAATAATCACATTTGATACAATTCAGTGACCATAGGGAAATTGCCTTTTCTAAGAAATTTTCACCTTGTAAGAACAGGAGACATTTATATGTCTTTATGGTTCGATGATGCATAAAGGTACAACAAATCCTATTAAAGTGTTTTTGTCAACTTCAAAATACATTGCTTACATTAATAAAATGATAACAAAAAAACCCTAAATAATACTGCATATGAAAAATTAAATGTGAGGAATAAATTAGATATGAACAAATACAGTTATTAAGCAACATGATATAGGCATAAAAAACTAACATCACGGTTCTTTAAACAAATAAATAATTTTGATTAGTTACATTGCCATAATGTTTGCCTGGGAGGGTAATGACCGGGTCAGTGTGGTGATACAGTTTCTTATTTCATTAGAATCCTTACTTGATCAATTTTATTGATGAAATATCAGATACAAGAAACACTCTTCTCTCAATTTAATTAAACAGACAGTGTTTCTAGTTATAAACTAATGCTCTTTGACTGTTAGAGTGTGTGCTGCATTTGAGACTGAGAATAAAAAAAAAACATCAGCCGGAAATAAATACTGTACCATTCAGTGGACACAGCGATTAGACTAAAAGAAAATATCGACTCAATAATGCAAAGGCCAGTAGAAAAGTTCAGAAAAGCCGCTTCAAAATGAGCTTCCAAGCCCATGCTTTCCCTTTCCTGTAACAACCAGTTTTTCACTGCTGAGCTTCCTGGCAAGTATCCACTTATTTTCCAATTAATTTGGCCTCAGAGACTCCTTTCTCAACTCATCTACATGGTTAAATGAACAGACCTCCTTGCACTTTTTGAGATTCACACACTCTGTAACATCTAATTGTAAATCAATACTTCTGTATTACATAAATATGTTAATTTATGGATGGTCATCAACAACTGTATGTTTTATGTGGTCATTCCAATAAAATGCAATTAAATTAACAGCCAGACTTAATAGCTCCTTAAAACGGTAACCTTTTTCAGACTGAAAAATAAAATAATATGTCCAATTTCTGATCTGGAGAGTCAGACGTGGATTTTGTAAGGTTAAATCTTGTGATGAGTAATGGCTCTGATGAAAAACTGTAGCACATAGGCTCCTGGAGCTTGGAAACATAACAAGTGATCAGAAATACATAGAAAACACAATATGTTTATCTTAAATGTCATATAGCTGTATCAACAATAATTTGATGTGAGATTATAATCATTGTAGACTCTGGATTATTTTGAATTTATTTGACCAAAAATGCTCCTGTGTGCTCTTGATTTGACACTTGCTAGTGAGAATGGATGTTTTTAATTATAGTATATTGAATGTGGCTCCTCTGAGAGAAAACTGTGTTTATGTTGCTTTGTGTTAAGGAATGATGCAGAGTAAGGCGGAGACGACACCAAACTATTTCCATGTCTAAATGAAGCCATGTAATTACGACTTTGCAAACTCGATATTTCATCGCTCATATCCCCTGACTGTGTTTGTCACTTTTGTTTTGTAACATTTTGTAATAGACAGATAGATTTTACAAAATGTAATCCAGCCTTCTCAATACAGTTTGGCAGTTGAACAATACAAGCACCATGTTCTGCAGAACAATAAGCCTACATTGTATGGGTATGTGTGAATGCTATCAATACATGTCAATGACCTGTTAAAAAAAAGTCAGAAACAGTTATTTCTTAATATTGTTTCTCCAAGAATAATATATGTTTTTATGTTTTATTGTCCAAAAGTGGGTGGCTGAAAGCTCTGAAATTGGAATTTGCCTCATCCTCGTTCTCTGCTCTATGTTGGATCTGAGCCAACATCAGCAGCCATCTTTGTGCCAAACTGGGTTGCAGGGTTGGCTGATCAAAAACAATATGTGATGAGAACTCCACAGGAGCAACAAATCATAAATGTGACCTCTGTCTGCTCGCAGTTGAAGGCAGCCTTGTACTAATGTTTGTGTCTAACTGTTTGATTTAGTCTCTGTGAAGTTGGCCTTGGGCAAGGCAATAGACTTGGACTCATTCATGCCAATTAAAAATTACAGGACAAAAAAAATCTCACCTTTAAAGATATTTAAATAACATGTAGATATTACAGGCTACTCGTGTCATCTTATGGACTATAGGGTGGCTTCAGGGAATTTGTTGTCTTCAGCAGTGACACTATGGTGTTCAGATGGAGTCTATACTCACTGTTTTCTGTTGTGTTGTGTTTCCTTTTCATTACAGTATATCCTCATGTTTGCATGTGCACGGAAATGTTCCATAGTACTGCCCTTAGACGCTGTGGGCGGTGCTCAATTTCTTTATTATGCATGAAAATAAAAGTCACATTGGATGAAATGGGATAAACCTAACAACAATTCAAGATGATGGACAATTGGAAACACACACTGGGATAACTGTTTTGTTGGTTGCTTTATTTTATTTTATTTTATTTTATTTTTCAAGAAAACAAGGGGTCTTGTTTAGAATGTTGTTGATGTCTTTAGCCTATTTCATGTTTTTATTACCTTATAATAAGGTCATTTTATGATGAGCTGAATATTGAAATGAATTTTACTATATCCTTGTGATGGGGAGATGTGCTCCCCTGTTTACCTGGCAATTCAGTTTGTTGTAATGCAATTGTTATTTCTATGTAAGTACTTGAATAAAGAAAAATATCACTTGCCCTCAGTTCACTTTGGTCTCTACACCACCGCATATAAGGTGCACGTCAAACACACAATAAAACAGAAAATGCCTCCTTTACATATAATCAGTGTAAAATATGCGAAATGCAAACATCTGCTATTATAGTATTAACAGAATACGACAATTACTATAATTTACAGTCACGAATGAACCTGTCATAGAACTTCCTTAGAGGAAACAGTAGCGACTAAGCTCCGGACTTCCTGTTTAAGGGTGGACTATTGACTAGAAGGGAATGAGGTCCTCTGAAGAAAATAAAACTACTAAATGAAAGCCCGATAAAGCTCCATTCAAAATGAGCTGGTATGTATTCTTACTGCGTCGTAAAGTCACAGTGTTAGATTGGAAGTATCAACTGAAATGATAAACATTGTTAATGTTCTTAGACAGATGGCTTCGGCTATTTCCTGGAAACGCTACCCAGACAGCATTCACGCTAACGCTAACTGCTAAATATGAGCTGGACTTGGCGCTAGCTTGTTAACGTGTCACGAATAAAACTTTCCAAGCGCACATTCAGTTTCCTGCGCACATGTAATGTGAGATTGGTTCGTATAAAGGAAACATTTTGACTCGTTAAACAGTTGTTGAATATGAGAAAGTCGTGGTACTGTACAGGGATCGTTACGATGTTTGTGCTAATGCGACTAGGAGGTAATGCTACTTGATTTAGTTGCTAAACAGAAAAAAAACACTTACAAAGGCAAAATTAAGTATTTGTATAAGGTTATGACTGCTTTAAAGAAAGCTTGGAGTGTTTGTAAAGCATAGACGATTAAAAAAGTCTGTTTGTAAGATCAGTGTGAAGTTAGCTGGGTCATCATGAGGGTCAACAGGGGAGCTTTTTAAATGGTCTGATCCTGTGTTTATGGTGAGTAGCATGTTAGCATATCGAAAAGATCAGCTGAAATACTGGAAACATTGTGTTTTGTTTGGTGATAAGAGAATTTTGTCTTGTTTGGGAATGAATGGAATGGAAATACTTACCTGAAAGTCCGGGAATCATGCTAAGTGTTAGCTATAGTTTAAGCACTGGAAACAGTACAACAGAAGTTGTGTCATAGATGACTCACAGCAAACCCCGTCAATAGACTGGGTCATAATGAATCTTTATGCTATTGCTTGCACAGATCTTAGGTCTGTGGATTATGAACCTGATGTGTACCAGAGATCCATTATTACTGTATGATAAGGATCATACTGTATGAAAGATCCATCCAAACTGTCTTTTTGAACAGGTTGTTTCTTTAGTCTACTTTGGGCAACTGAATCTGCAAGAGACTCCGCAGCAAACCAGACTGACTTGCATTGTGAAAAGTTATCCTGACATGTAGACACTTTATAGATTTGATTTAAATGAGAAACCAAAGAACTTATGAGATAACAGTGTTACAACACTAAATGAAGAACTTCTCTGATTCCAATAACAGTGTATTTTGTTTGCGTTGTTATTTATTCACCCTTTTGTACCAGAGCAGCAAAGAAATACTTCGTATAAATGAATGACTGTGCTGTTATAAAGACTTTCAGACTTTCATCACATTACCTGTAAATTTGCCCAGATTCAATCATTCAGATTTATGAAACAACCTTTAGTAAAACACAGCAGATAAATATCAGCCAGTGTCATTGATGATTGTCATCTTTTTTCAAGTTTTGCTGTTAGACTGATGTCAGTCAGTGAGGCACAATGTTCATCTGACATCAGTACATCCCTACTCATTAATTAATCAATGGTAGTTAAAGACACTTAGCTAACCAAGATGAGTTCCCTTAGAAAATACAGAAAAGTGACCAAAAATCTTTACATATTGGTGTTTATTTGTCAGGTATGGTTTCCTTGTTGTCCTTAATATCTACTTATTGTTAAATTGTTAAAATGTCCATTTGATACATTTAAGAGAGATTCAGTTGAATATACTTTCTTCCATTTCAGACTTTGGTATATAATTTTGGCAACAGGTTTGTAACTTTAACTGGCAAGATTGAAACTGCTGCATACTATTTTCTGCAAGATTTTTCAGTGAGCAACCATTGCACCATGAATCGTATGTGTCACTTGTGGGCTGGCGTGTTAAATTGTCTTCCATAGATCACAGTGTGTGGCACCAAAAGGTGGCTTTGGTATGGGAGGATTTTAGCTTTGGGTGCTTAGAACTTCCTGCTTATTGACAAAACTATATGTTAAGTAATGGACATTAAAATGCATTTAGCCCACTGGTGTATCTGTATCAAAATGTTAGGCTTCAGGGCTTTGCAAGCGATGCAGCTTGCTTGTTTCTCTGCATTTTTTTTTTTTTTTTTTTCAAAGCCAGCATTTGCAAGGAAGCATCCAAGACTGTTGAATTCTGTCTTGTTCTTTTGAAAGCATGTTTTGAATTTCACCATCTCTCAGGGTTCACCAGAGACTGTTATTTATTTTTTCAGAAAATGGGATGGTCATAGAGTTGAAATGCATACAGCTGTTTAAGAGTTTTCGAGTCTGAATAAATTAAAGGCTTGTTTCTCACAATTCCTGAATTCAGTTCAGGAGGAAATGTAGAAAAATGAATGCATATCATAACAAACTGTTTCTGTCAGCAAAGACGTATACGTGTATGTTAACTCCCTTTATAATACGTTATGCATTCTTAGCGTCACTTTCAGGGAGGGCAGTAAAGCAAGCAAGACAGTGTCGCTTGATTCAGTCACCGTCAATAGCTGGCAAGTGACGCTTCTACCAGCACGCACTGCCAAACACAAGGTCAAGAATGGGGTGCAGCACCAGTGAAAAGAGTCCTTTATGGGCTCTGCTGACTGATGCATTCCACTAGAGTCTGCACACTTGCTTGTATGACGCGAGAGGTTTGACTTTGGGGTCACAATCAGAACAATTCCACTTCCCAACATTTTCAACCAGCCTTCTGTGCTCCATGGTGAATATCCAAGGTCGAATGATGCACTATCGCTCTAATGGCATACACATTTGGAGTTTTAGTGAAAAGCCATTGGTTCTTCCAGTTGGTGCATAATGTGTCCCAGATAGAGGAGACTGTTATGTCTTTGTTCATGCCTACGTGCTTACTGGATGGTGGTGACGTGTAGCCTATTAAAGCAAAGATCAGATAGCTCTGTAAATGCAAGCTGACCAAGTGAATGTGTCACAGCATTTTTTGTTTTGTTTTGTTCATTTCTTTATGTATCTGGTCCTGAAAAGCAGCAGTAATTGAGTCTAACCAACTGCACAAGTTGCTGTGAATGTGAGGTGACTGGCTGCCTTATTAAGCTGTTTCTTCTGTTTATTTAATACGCTAATATTAAAGTACTGTATAAGTACTATAGCATGTACTTTAAGTCTATAATGACAGTAGATAATGTTATGTTCATCAAATTATCCAAAAGATTTGGCACAAAAGCTAGTATTCAGCTGAACAACCCACGCCTGCTATCATAAGGTTTAGATTTGTTTTCATAAAAATTTGGTCTTCAGCTGGTATAACACATAAGTTTTCTGTCTTCAGCTGGCTTGTGGCTGGGTCTCTGCCATGCCAGACACTAGTTCCGGGTTCACAGGGCCTGACTTACCAGTGTTGCTAAATGTGACAGCGCCTACAGAAATATTACTGTGTGAAGAAACGTTAGAAATGATTCTCACAGTGACTACCAGCCTCCCTCGTTTCTCATTCTCTTCCTCTGTTTGCCTGCTGCATTTTCCCTCTCCCTCCCAAAAGCACACTTCACTCTGTGCGTTTGCCAGTTCTCATGAACAGTTGAAAGGACGACCATTTTTTCCTTTGGCTCTCTGTAGAAGAGACTATATTCTGAATCTGTACCATGAAGGACTGATTATTTTTAACTATATCTGTAGCTGCATTTCAGGAAAAATAATGTACCGTACTTCAACTTGGGCTCTCTAGATGCCATCACGAAACAAAACCTGTATTGTGTTCCAAATGTAGCAAAATTGGCAAACGTTAAGACCTTTAAATATACTCTGTGTTTCATGATTAATAGATGGCAGTTTGAGACAATGCAATTTTCATACTCAGTCAGGTTTTCAGATGTCACGAGTTTCACCCTGACACACCCATCTAACACAAATCATATTATATTGTCAAATGCTTTTGTGCATTATCCAAATGGAATGATCTGTGCTGCATGGTATCAATGGCATGTCACATACTGTATAATGTGTTAATATACAACTAAATTCACTGTATTGTCGCACTGTTATAAGCTTTTTGCCTGAATAGAGACACTATAAAAGGGGTACATGTCTTTTCACCCCAAGCAGACACTCAACAATGCTGATGGAAAGAGTTAATGGGTTATATAGTTAACACCAGAAATTTTTAATGGTGATTGGTTGGTACGTGTTGTATTGGACTGAAATGATGTAAGAGGCAGACATGTCTTTGTCCATCTGTACTGATTTTGTTGACACTTGGCTCCTTGGAAACGAAGAGCTATGATGTTATTTATTATCAATGTAGTTTTTAAAAAAAAGGAAATCCTCTCAGTTGTAGCGAATCCTATTAAATCATGTGTTTGCTTACCTAATGTGACGTTAATCTACGCACTCAGGTAATCAGAGAAAGGTGAGTCACACACGTTGGCGCTGCATAATTTCTGTGGGTATTTTCCATGTTGGCTCACGCAATTGATGACACAATGGGTGAAACTCTTTTATCGGGCCAAAATAAACTAGATGTTTTTAGGCAGCATTGATCAATCAAGATAGAAATGAATCAAATGTTAATTGAATTTTTAAAGGAAACCATGTCAGAATAATTGGCGCCTGATGTAAGCGCAGCGAGCCAGCAAAAGCAAAGACAAAGTAGGTACAGGAGTCACTATTTTTTTCCTTTTTTCCCCCTTACCATATTAATCCTCTCTTATTTGACCATGTTGAGTTTTCAATTGAGCTGTCATCAAAAGGATCTTCCCCACATATCAGTTGCATTCCCTGGTTTGTACGATGAGGCCCCACATCACACCCTCTCTTTTCCATCTCATTAGTCTACACACCTTTCTTTTGACGCACCTGCTGCCTCACCCTGCCTGTCAGCGCCAACTGTCCATCATATAGCTTAGATTTCAGGCTATTAGTGTGACATCAATGACAACCTGCAGCCATGTGCATTTGCAAGGCAGTGTTTTCTGTCTCGTTGATTCCCAAAGCACACTGAGGCTCGGCAGCAACTTTTTAAGGCACAGGAAGGTTTTGAAATGGGGATAAAAGATTGTGTTTTAACTAACAAGAAGTGTTTCTTTGCTTTTGCAAAAACTGTAGTTGGGAATTGTATTTCTTTTCTGTCTTTGAACAGTATAGAAAAGTTTGCATTTCATTCTGAAAATTAGGGGCATGTACTACAGGTACCGCAGACCTCCTGCTGTGCTTTTCTGTAGCTGTGGTCTCAAGTTGTTTGTCTGGTTTTGAACACCAGTTGCTTTTTAGATTGTACCAGTTTGGATGTAATATTAAAAACCTGCCTGGCCTCCTGTAATAAGCATTCTGATATACATTGTACCAGCCCATCTGTTTTTGATTGCCAGCCAGGGTCGTGCAGAAAAGCCACACAGAGAAGAAGGGACAACCACTTCTGTTTAGTGATATCCGCCTGCAATGGGAGCCAGATGTGTTCTGTGATGATATGAAGTTAATATACATGGCTTGGACTGCACACTCTAGCCACAAGGATCAACGGCTTCAGACTGTCTGTGTCAGGGGTCTGAAAGAAGCACTTGTACACTATTAGACCTGTGCCAACCTCTGGTCACTCTTCATGAAACCAGCATTTCACCTATTTAATAAGCCATTATGTGCCATTTGCTTTTTGTCATGTGTTTTTCTTTCTTTTGTGATTTCAGGATTCCGTTCAAGATTGGGCAACCAAAGAAGCAGATTGTCTCTAAAACGGTAATTTTTTAAAACAAAATTATTTATTGTAGAAATGTCATCGGTGTCTGAGGATTTAGCTGTAGCAAATTAATCTCTAAGGGCATATAAATGTGGAATAGTAGTCTGTAATGTCATCAGGCTTCCACAGCCACAGAACCTGATGGTCACCAATTTGTCTGGGCCATACAAGGGGGCAGAGGTGGTTACCTTGAATTGACAGTGAGTGGGTGTTCTCCTTGCTGGAGAAAACCACTTCCACAGTAATGGTTCTGTGCCCCAGCAGTCACTGTCAGACTGGGTTTCCAGCTTCCTGTGCCATCCAAGGCAAAAACCAGGGAGTGGGTTAGAGGCAGCCCAGTTAGATGATCCACTGGTGACAAAGTGTCAACTGCCTCCCTCGTTGTTTTGGCCACTATGTTTAAATCCAGGGGCCCACAGAACCGCAAGACAGGAAGTCATGCTGCCCATGTAACCCATTTGGCATGTTCCAGAGACTTGGTATTAGACAGTTTGAGGCTTGGGAGCTTAATGTTACAAAGTACTTTACCTGCGTTTTAATTTTAGTAACCCGCGCTTGTGTTTCCAAAGTTACCCTTTTCCTGTGGAATAACTAAGGTCATAGTAAAGAGTAGAGCATGTTATGTGCTGTACTTCTAGAGCCAGCACTTGTCTTTGGTGTATGCATTAAATCGTAAACCCTTAAATCAGTCTGAACATTAGCTTAAGTGGAAATACAAGTATGATTCATCTCTAAAGTATGTGAAAGGTTGTATGTGTGTGCAGTATGATTGACAGTGGATTTGCATTTAATAATCAAATTGCAGATTTTAATTTATTTTTTTATTTTTTTTTAGGTTGAAAGAGACTTCGAGCGAGAATATGACAAACTCCAAAAGTACGTTTGCATTTTAAATATTCAGGTCAATCATTGCTGTAACTGTGCTCTATGATGATTTTTTAAAAATTATTTTTATTTTTTCGTATCTGTTATCGCATTAGGAATAAAAATATTATTAGAACACACTTGAATGGTAAAATAAATTTGTTTAATAGTCATAGCAGTATGCATGTAAGATGTCCAGCTTAAAGAGCATAAAACAGTTACAGATCTCCCATAAAGTATTAGTATGAGAATTTGTATTTTTATTGTGAAATGTACCACGGTCCCAGATGCATAACAGTCAAAATAGGAAAAGAACTATGAACTCACTGTTCACATCATTTCAATTCACATCAAACTCTGAAACTGAGTTTAAAAGTATAAATTAATTTAATTGAATCAATTATTGTTAAATGTAGGGTTTTTTGTAAACCTGTGAAATGCTTTCCTTTCATACAATGTTTTCATTTTTAGCTTCTTAAAATAAGAAAATCCCTCAGTAATTAAAATAAAACCAGTGTAGGCCTATTATGAAGTGTTAATAGTTACTTTTCAACTAGCCTTCACCAAACTGAACTGGTGAACCTATGAGACCTAATCCCAGAAAGACGAGTGTATCCATGCCTCCTTTCACTGTGTGGCTCGGGTTAAAGGAACTCCCTGAGCGCTTTGCAGTTTGAGTGGGAGCACCATTTTACTCTCAGGTCTTTTTGAGTAGGAGGGCCCTTTATCAAACAGGTGTGGTGCCAATAGACCTTATAGATGAGTCACAGCAGCAGACATGTACAGACATTTAGATTCCACACCCTGGAGATCCATATCAGCGCATCTGGGAGCATCTGTTACCCAAATACAAGTCACAGGCCTACATCAAAATTAATAGTTTTACAATCTGTCCATTCAATGAAAACTTTTTTAGTGATATTATACGTGTTGATTAAAAAATAAATTAATAAATTCTGTACATTTCTAATGATAAATTCAATTATTAATCATGATTGCTTGCGTCTTTTTGGCTTTTTAAATTAAAAAAAGGACCAAATTAATATAGATTCACCACAAAAAAAGTGCATTGAATTTCAGATGCAGTTAAATTGATTACATAAATAGCAATAAAACCCACACAAGAGCTTTGCTACTAAAAAGCTGTTTGATTCAGAAAATGGAGATTGCCACCATACAACTAAGAAATGTGAGTAAATTAGTAATGCTACTGTTGACTTTGGTCCGAGGTCATCCACCACAGAAAATAAACATAACACAGCTGGGTTTATTGTAATAGGAACAATAAATACCTCATACAAATAAGCATAACTGCCATACCACAAAAAGCAGAGTTCATGTTCTGAAAAGGCTGTGACTTTTGTCATTTTATTTATATTATAGTGGCTAGGTTAAATGTGAATGAAAACTTAAACTGTAATAATTAGCATGTATTTGAATTTGTACTATAAGGAAAACTCTGGTGTAAATAGTCAAATGTACTTGGGTGACTGCTTGTAATCCAGTGACATACATACATATGGTTTATACATGAAAGTCATATGAAATGCAATAGTGTCTAGAGGATTGCAGCTGCATTGGAGCAAAGCGCAGCAGCTGTTCCATACGACTGCTCTGTTAGCACCTTTCCGAAGGAGGCTCTTGGTTCACCTGACTGCCAGAGTAGGGAGGATGCAACAGGATTGTGCAACACATTTTAAAGTAGGAGGCACTATCTGGCACATGTTTTTCACATGCACAGACAGGCAACTCAGGAACACACTTGAGTTTATAAGCCTTGGTCTCCTGGTTTGTTTACATATTGAGATGCTTTCACCCACTATGTTGCAACCCTGTCTCCATGACTGGCAGAATTTTACTGTTATTTGCGTCCTTTAATTACCTTAGAGTGCATGTGTGTCAGTAATTTACCAGACAGGTTTCAGTTTGTGAATGTAAAACACTTGTATTTGCTGCAGTCTGAAATCCTTTATTGTAAAACTGACTACCTATCAGTACTTCCAGATGTGTTTAACATCTGTCAGAGGCAATTTGCAGGTATGACTCATAAAAATATCATAATAGCTTCATGGAAAATGTTGTGGGTTCAGTCGACTTTACAAGGCTCTTGACATGTGATTGTCTGAGGACACGACGGCCCAAACTATTGTGTACCAAACCTTTACAGAAAATGGCTTTTTCTGAATTTTGCTAAATATTGTTTTATGTCAGTAGCATGTGCTTGTTTAATTATTTTTTTGCAGGAAAGATGGCTTATAAGACCCAGTTACATCTAAATGGTGAAAAGGACACAAGAAGTTACTGTGGAGATTGTTCTGACAGAATGTTTTTTTCCTCTGGTGTGAACAATAAAGGATGGAGTTACATCATTTATTGCAAATGACATTTTTGGAACAACCTCCATCTGGACTGTGGCGATTCAGTGTAAAACCCTAAAAAACGACAAGCGAAACAAAAGCATGTAATGGACAAGTTATGATAGAAAATAATTTTCTACAGACTGTAAAAACTCTCAGAACCCTCTATTGATGTTAAAAGGAACACAACTCACATTTTTTAGTTTTTGTGTTGCTTCTAAAACAGTGCTTTGGTATTGCAGTTGTCTTTGTTGTTTTTATAATACCTTAAAGAGAAGATGGAAATGAAACCTCACTCCTTCCCTCCTGTTTTTTTTTTTTTTTTTTTTTCTATCAAATCAGTAGAGGTGATGTGACAGCGGTCTCAGGGGAGATTCTAAACCCCTCGTTTGCCTTAATTGATATAATGAATGGCATGTGTTTTCAGCCTCCAGTCTGGTAATTGCCATTTTTTTTAACACCCATCAATGGGATATGTGCAGTGCAATGATTGAAGACATTAATGCTTTTGAGTGCAAATGTAGTGACAGTAGCAAGAAGTATTCCCTGTATTGTTAATTAGCTTACGGATGTTGTAATAACATTTTATGTGGAATCAGTGAAATGTGTAATTCCCTCTTGAAGTATATTTTAATGTACTAATTTCTTTCTCTAGGTTTTTGGTTTGGCTGTTCTTTTGTCTATGTCTGCCCGTCTTGAATAATGAGTTAGATATTGATTATTATTAGCGTTATTATTTTGTGATATAACTGTTCATGTTTTTTGTCTCACTCTTACTCTCCCGTTGTAACAGATCACATCGTTACACATGTTCAGCCTATTGTTTTTGCTTTATTATATTACTAGACCAGACGCTGGCTGATGATCATTCTTTTTTTTTTTTTTTTTGTCCTACAGGTTGGAGGATCAGACGAAAAAACTTCACAAGGACATGAAGAAAAGCACCGAGGCTGATTTAGGTGTGTTCTGCCAACAGTCTGTATGTTACCGTTGGTTATACCATTGATCTCACTCAGTTGTTCACCAGCGTACTTGATGTTGCTTGGCAGGTTTTTCAGGACTAGAAAGACTCTTGGTTTGCCTCAGATTGTTTGGTGGTGCTCTACATCTCTACACAAATGAGGCAACAGAATGCAGGCCCCTGCTTTAATCCTCTTTAAAGGCCACAATAGCATGTGTATATTTTGGATTCATGAATGTATCAGTGTTTAGTAAGGGATTTGTTTGCGTACCGTCTTTATTCATTTTTCGGCCACAGAAACCATGTTTACTCGACTTTTTATTTGCTTGGTCAATGGTTTTGGAGTTGTGTATTTGGGAAGTGGCAGTAGACATGGCCTGTGGTAAGTAGTCAGGTGTGGGGGTGGTGGAGCAGGGATGGATGGAGGATTGAGAGGCTTCTTCATTTCCTCTCCTTTGTGCTCTGGAATATGGATGTGTGCATCATCAAAGTGTCATAGCTGTCAGGCCCTCATTATCGTTAATGGATTCCATCTGTTGCGCAGGTCCCGTCTCCACCAAATGCTACCAAACAAAGAACTGGACCCACTCTGCATGTCAGCACTGCTGTACCAAAGCTGCTTTCTGTACCAGCCAGCATTTACCAAGCCAAGGGTGCTGATACTTAAAGCTCTATTGAACTCACTGACAATTAGCTGCTGAGGAGGGACGATAATATCTTTTAACGGCTGCTCCAGATCACAGCATCAATTAGGCTGAGCGACAGAAAGCAGTGGTACAGCTAACTGAGCTTTTCACACTCAGAAATTGTTCCTCTTGTTGTCAGCCTCAAGTAGTTATAACTGCTGTGAACATCAATAATTTGCACCTTACCAATACAGATAATAAAATTACTGCCCTCTGGCCACCTTTTGATTTTTATGACCCTATAAAAACACTTCTGTTTCGGGCCTTTCAAAGAAGGTCAAATCAAATGGAGACAGATGTAGAAACGACAGACTGCCATAATTGATTGGTTGAAAATTGGTCTTGAAAGAATCCCAAGGCGATGTGAAAAACGACCAGTGACTGTTCCAGATCACGATGAAGGCCATTGTCACCACAGCCTTTCCTGTCAGCTTGCGTCTCCTCCGTGCTGCTCATTTATTGTGACAGTGAAGCCATAATCTGATATGTGCTCTGTGTCTAAACAACGTGGCATAAGTGCAGATTAACAGTAATTGGTAGTGTCAGTGTAGAAACATTGCTAAGATTCTTGGTGCTGTGGTGAATATTCATCAAGACAGGCAGCCCTGCCACCCCTCACAATTTTTATAATGGGGGCAGCACTGTGCTGTTCTACTTGTGCTCTTTAATTCTCTCCCAGAAGCTCTGTTTTAAAGACCCTATCACACATAGACACCCACACACACAAATATAAGGTTCAAAGCCTTAGTATAGTCTACAACAACCCACCCCATGAATCAAGAAGAAATGAAAGCCAATGCCAGATTGACAAGTAATTGAACACTTTACGTTGTCATTATCATCATATGCACATATATTCAGTGATGTTTTAACAGTGACATCTGTGTTTATTTTTCAGCCATGTCCAAAGCAGCAGTGAAGATCTCTGCAGACCTGCTCAGTAACCCTCTGTGTGAGCAGGACCAGGCATTTCTGGAGTCCATGACTGCTTTAGATACAGCTATGAGAAGAATGGATGCCTTCAACCAGGAGAAGGTTAAGACTCCTTTGTGCAGTCTTTCACATAATTCAAATTATTGCATTACTGTTCTACTTTTTTCCTGGCTTTCTCTGCTTTGTTTTCTTAGTTCTACACTGTTAGATTGGTATCGGGGGAAATGTCTTCTTCAGACATACAAAGTAGGAAACTAGACAAGTTTTTGTTGAGAATGCGTGTTTTTGTATTTGTCAATATTGTGTTGCCCATGGAGTTAAAACTATCCGTATGTTTTTCCTTCTGCTGTTTTTAAAAAGCATCTGTGGCATCATCCTCTATAAGCTCAGGCTACTGGTTATCAGCTGTGAAAATTGATGCATTTGTGACTCACTGGTGTCCAAAATAACTCATACAATGGAAAGGCCTTTTCTCGCTGGAAAATATGCCCCACAACAGCATTTCACAGCTCATGTAGCAAAACCATGTATTGTACTGTTGATATTATTAAAGCAAAAAAAATTTGGCATCAATTCAACATCACATTTTCACCCCCTTTAGTCCTAAAAGGTGGCTGCAGAAAGTCTGTGTTAACTGTGAACTTCCTCCAGGATTGCATTGCTAGATAGAATAGTCCACTAGTGTGTGGCTACTTCCTTTTCCCGACATTACTGTGCTTGTCACACATTGTTGTTCTTTAGGTTTTGATATTTGTTGATTTGGAGCACATTTGTCTTAATGCTTGTACTCTTCACTCTTGTATGTTTTGTCCTTGAGGGAAAATGTCGATATGCAGACATTTCTTTTCATAACTCTAAGCAAATGCATTGTGCTCTCGCCTGCTCTTCCATAGCTGTACTTTATAAAAATCTCTTGTTTGGCTGTCAGGCCTCCTCAGATTATTTGCTGGGTGCACTTCAGTTTTTGATTAGAATCATCGCCACAGGTATTTATAATGTGAATCATAGTGGCACCGCATGTGTAGATCCTTAAGGCGCTTCACTGTGAAGGGTAGACTTTTAAAGAGGGAAAAAATACAGGAGAACACAGGAGATCACACTAAGGCATATACCGACTGACTCTCTTCCATCTGTGTTTTCTTGACTCATTGCCCTGCTGTTATGTGTTCTGGGCTTTTCACATTTACTGCCTTAAAAATATTCCCCTTTCCTTCACATTTTGTTGTGAACCAGAATGATTTCATAACCTTTTCCTCAACAATGAACTAACAAGGTTGAAAGAAATGGATTCTTTTGTGAAAAAAAAAAAAAATTATTTTGGTTCTATGGTGAAAAAGTGTTGTGCAGTAACTCAGGAGTAGCAGCACACCTTGTGGATTTGAGCATGAGAAGATCAGATTAATATTTTCAGTTAGACCATATGAATTAGATATATTTCAGTATACTAATACAAAAATCAAACCAGTAGATGTAGCAAAAAAAAACAACAACCGTCTGCATCATTATCAAAATGAAATGCTGTTAATGCATGTTGAGTAAATCTCAGTCTAAATATAATGCAGAATTTGTCTTTTTGCTTTAAAAAAGGTTCAGTAATTTCCATTTCTATTTATTTAAATGTCACACAGAAAATTTAAGTTCCTGCATTGAATTAGGCAGAATGTGTAGGGTGGCGTATATGCAGCTATAGCAGTCACTTTTGTTTCCTTGCTTTCTTCTTCTTCAGCATTAACATACCAGTCTTTCAGACAGGCTCTGCTCACAGCTCATCAAATTTTACAGGAGCCATTTTGAGTGACTAGACAGAGTAGAATGTGGGTTGGACTGAGCGTGTGGGTTTGTGACCCGGGGTGCGTATGTTCCAGGACTTGGCTTGGTTGAGTGCCCAGGAGAGTGCTCCTGCCAGTTTGACGGTTTTCAGGAGAGAGTAACTTTCACATTCTTTAGATTTTATAGAATATCAATTTTGTTTCACTGGATCCTGCACAGCGCCCGTCAGTACAGTAGCCTCAGCATCTTGGTTATCTCTCATTTTCATGTGATGTGATTTTTCACATTGTAAACAGTCTCTAGTAGCAGAAAGCACAAGTTGCAACTGTAGTGCATAGTAGTAGAGCTGTATTCTGGCTCCACAAAGTGCCGTTTTCCTGTTTGGCTCTGTGACTGGATGTGTTTGACAGTGATTCAGCCAGGCACTTTGATCTCAGCGCTGCTTCTCACTCAGTGGAGGACAACAGTCACCAGCTGTATTGACGTGGTTGTACTTTTTTAACACACTTTGATCTAGAGTGGATTTTGACAGCCAGGTCACACCTGATTTTCTCTGCACTTCTCTTTCAGTCTTACTAAATAAAAATTCTTGCCTTAACATAGTGTTCAGTTCCAGGTATGGGCTGGGTGGTGTGGCTCCTTTGTAAAGTGGCTAATAGTGAGCTGAAGGCAAAATAGCGATTTTGAGCACTTTTTGCTCAGCCCGCTATGTGGAATATCACCTCAGGTTTGCTAAGTGTTTAGAATCCAGCACAGCACAGTAGAACTCTTCTCCAGCTTCTCCCTTAAGCTGACTGTTGATTCTGACGGCACCAGCAGCAAACCCTATTGCTCCAACAAAACAGACACAAAAGCATCCACCCTTTGCTCTTCTCCGCGTTGAGACAAGATGCTGTGCCGCAGGGCCTGCAAGTGAGAGAGCCAGCAGATAAAACGTGCAGCGATAATGAAGGCAGCAGTGGCCCAGGTCTGTGTGTTTATTTCTGGGGCTGAGGAGGGCGCACAGCCCCGCCGGCACACTGCTGCTGAAGCTGAGCCCCAGTGTAGATGGCGGCAGCGCAGTAGAGGATGCTCCGTTTGGAGGGATATTGATTTCCTCTGCGATCTGTGTGTATTTTTGGGAGGCCTGTGTGCCGGGATGGCCTCTGCCCCGTGACTCACTGATGGAGACTGCTGCTTGAGCGCCGGCCTCAGGCTCTGCGGGGCCTCCAAGGAATAGCTCTGCCCCCCCTCCCCCCCTCACTGTGGGAAGGGGCAGAGGGTAGAGGGCACCAGCATGCTTAAGCAAATCTGCCGCTGTTATTCTCCCTCCTCGCTGCATGCTCTCACCTTAGAAGCAGTAGCGCAGCTCGAGTCGGGGAGGGGTGGTGGTGGTGGTGGTGGTGGTGTGAATATGTAAAACAAAGAAAATGTGAATTCCCATGTACTTATTTGTTATTGGTTCTCTGTTTTCCCTCAAACCACAATCAACCATTTTGTACTTGGAAGTCTGCCTGTGTGAAGCAGTGAGTGTTGCTGTATGTTCTTGTAGATGGTCAGGGCATTTTTCACAAAGCACAGATGCGATCTCGTTTGCTCGTTCTTGTGTGATTGACTGTCCTTCCAATAGCAAGTGAACATATGATTAGTGGAGCTGCTCACTGTTCTCATGCAGCTGTCATTTCACATCTTGCAGCTTAAGAATCTCCTGTGCTGTTTTTAGTGATGCTTTGCACAATACTTGTTTGGCTGTTTAACGTAGTATTCTGTCATGCTTGAAGATCTAGTACTAACAGTCATTTTGAATCTGCAATGTAAATGACGCTGGAAACTTTATTAATTGTGCTCTAACTTCTGTCGAAGAGACTTGGAGCCCGGGCTGGAGGCCTCAAGATGAGATGTTCGTTTACTTCCATTTAACACCCCCCCCCCCCCCCCCCCCCTTACCCCCTCCTTCCTTCCCCTGTCGGTTCTGGCAACCAGAAGGAGAATGAAGGAAAATATAAACTGTTATTGTTAAAATGTTTGTTTGTAAAGAACTTTCATCTTGTAAGGCAGCCCACCCTTCACAGGATTTGAAATCAGTTGGGTTTTGCTTTCATGTCCGTCCCTTGACAGTTCCATCCTTTTGTATCGCAAGCTCAATGAATATTCAGGGTTTTCTCCTCGGGGCTTGTGTATAATAAAAGAGTCAACGTCACGAAAGTTTCTCTGCAAGCCCCCCCTTTTTTCTCCCCTCCCGTCCCCTTTTTTTCTTGAGTGCTCTGTTTGAAATATACACAATTGTTGATGTTTGTGTCACGGCATTACTTTGCTAATGAGGGAGAGATGTTGAAGCTATTTTGTTTGACTTCAATCTTGATGTAACTCAATCTGACAATGAAAAACAACTTATGGTAGCATTTCCCTTGATATAGAGGCTCTTGTTGTTGTGTTAACAATTGTTCATTTCACTACAGGTCAACCAGATCCAGAAGACAGTCATCGACCCTCTAAAAAAGTAAGTGTTTATTTTCAGATCACTTTTTGGAGATTATGCTGTATATTCCAAGGTTTTTGCTTGTGTGGTGGAGCTGGGGTTTTTTAAACATTGGATCATACAGTAAATAACAGATGCATTAAAAAATCACAGGAAAGTATTGTAAAGAGTGTTTTGTGACTTACTCTTCCTGAGTTGCTCTCAGGGCAGAACAATTCCGGTGCCACAAATTGTTTTATTTGACCCGACTCTTCACACAACAGGAAGGCCTGCAGTGTAGTAATACAGACTGTAAAAATGAACCAGGGAGTGAGCGGTGGAGCTGTGGCTGTAGTGTGTCTGGAAGAAAGTTTATTTGGTTCTCTTTCCTAATACTCGCCCCCATCTGAGTGCAATTCCATTCCTTAAACCTGACTTTTTCAACCATGCACACACACACATCCACGCACATGCAAAGCAGAGGGACTGAAGGGAGTGGTTGGATTGTCCCACCCGTCTTCCGGAGCGCTTGTTAAGGTTTTCTTCCTCCTCCTGGCTCCTCCCTGGAGATTAAACATGTGCTTTGTAAGGGAGCATGTGCATGTGTTTCTATCACAAGTTTGTATCGAACTTTCATCTGATTATCCTGTTGGGTCACTTTTATTTTAATATCCAATGTTAGAACATTCTTCTATAAGACGTGAATAGGCTGAGGCAGGTTTAGTGTGCATGTGTGTTAAGCCCTGTCTTCCTTGTGTGCTCTTGTGTCGGAGCAATGACAGGATGGAATGGTTCTAATTTCCTCTTCCTGGTGGGCGGCAGGCGGACGTGTGGGCAGGCTCAGAATATGGCAAAGGGCCCAGCTTCCTGGGCCCAGAGCCGGGGATTGGTTGAGGAGGAGAACTGTCTCAGGACAGTGCACACTCTGACACAAACATACATGGGGGGGTATTCCAGACCATAAAGTTTGGCATTTACATGACTTAAATGGAGCAGAGGAAGTTCGTAACAGACTTTTGAAGCTAGGCTGAAGTGACCACTTATTAACTTTCTCCTGAAAAATACAGCACTATTAGTTTATCAAAGTGTCGTCTATAGAAAACCAAGACACAAAAGCGAATATACTTTCAGCATCCATTAAGATTCCATTAGTCCTTCACTAATGAAGATTTTTCATTGTTTACTTGGTCTCAGAATACTCTGTTGGTGATCTTGTGTCATCATAAAGAGAATTAGAGAAGATTTAAAAAGGAGAACATTAATGTTAATGGAAGACCTTGAATGGGTTTTGTGTGTATGTACTTGGCATCCTGCCTTCATACTTAGTGTGCTAAAACGTACAGTAAACAAAGTAAAAGAGGCAGCACCCCCTCTGCTCCCCCTGGCTCTCGTTTGTCTCTCAGGCCCAGACGTGAATTTCATCCACTCAGCGGGGTCACTGAATGACATCACTGTATTTATGTGAGGGGAGGGGAGTGCGTGGGCATTGAGGCATTTGTGTTATCTAGGCCTCCTAACGTAACCCTCTCTGCTCCGTTGCTCTTTGGGGTGAGACAGAAGTCAAGCCTGTTTTGAGACCTTTGCCCCTGATTGGAGTTATGACTGGACAAGCTACCTTCACCCCTCTTACTCTGAGGAAGAGTTGTGGAGCAGGTTTTATCGCCTGGTGATGACTGTTCGGACCATGCTCTGGGGCTGATGTGTGTGATGTTTTGTTTTTTTTTTTTCTTTTTTGAAAGTATTGTATTACATTTGTAGTAATCAGAATTATTTTGTCCTTAAGCTCAAAAGAAAACAAAAAATAAATCAAGTCAGTTATACACTATAGAATAATCATAGTAGCAACATAGAAACATGTATAGCAAGTCAAGTCAGAGCAGTTCAACTATTCTGTCTGCAAGTCATCTGTAAAGCTTTTTGTACGTTAATAGTGATGGTAATGGGGATGAAGGATCTTCTGTAATGCTCAGTCCTGGAGCACAGTTTAGTGAGGTGACTCCAGCTATTGCAGCCGTTTCTCTGGGTAGTACGGTGAAGAGGATAACCTGAATAGTCCACGACGGCCTCCACAAGTACATCTCCACCACAGTCCCCAGTGAGTCCATCTTCATATCCCTAAGCCAACTTTTTCCCCAGTTTGTCCAGCTGTCTTGCATCCTTGTGTTTCATCCTGTTTCCCCAGCGGTCAACTCCAGTGAAAAACATATATGTCTCCATAGACTGGTAAAACATGTTGTATCTTCTTGCAGATGTCTAAGGCCCTGAGCCTCACTTTAGTGATGACTTTATGATGACGATTATGATTACTGCAGCAAAACTTTCAACTTGTCACCTGTCTTCAAGTCTAATACTCAGTTTTATTGGTGATGATAAACAGAGCCATACTGGTTCTGTTGATATAATTGTTGTTACTGTAAGAAAGTCCAGATATTTTCCAAGTTAAGTAATTTGGACAGTTTTTCAAGTGTGCAAAAGTTCAAAAGTGTGACATGAAGAGCATCAGCCTGATTGTTTTCTCCGCAGCATACAGTTTATTGTTTCATGTTATAAATTTCTCAAACCGTGCTATGAAAACTTTAAAATTGTCCTCACTATTTTTTTTTTTCCCTTCACCAAAAGCCCATCAGTGGGGCAGTAAGTCAGGCTCAGCATTCTCAGCCCACATGACACAGGCATCTTAAAATCCATGCTTTCTCCATGTTCATTCATGATCTGTCCCCATCATTAATGACTGAATAATGAATAATAGTTGCTGAATAAGATTACACAAAAAGACTGAAGAACACAAAGATTTGCTGCTGGATTTTGTTGGCTTATTTGTGGCAAATTTCAAGGAAACCGTATCTTTCATTGAGGAAATTTTTCATTTTTCTGTCATGTTTTGTGTGTGTGTATATGAAAGTAAGGACACTATACAGATGACTTAATTACTACAAACAAACTAAACACTCTTTGCAAAGGAATTGATCTAGAAGTGCTTGATTACTGTAATCATAATTGCTGTAGGCATTTTTGACTGTACATCTTTTTTTTTAATCTTGTTTTTTTCCTCTTATCTGGTCTGTCATGTATCCAAGTTGCGTCTTAGTTTTGAACAACAAAACACAAGACAAGTTGTGGCAGATCAAACTTTCCCGTTGGGACAAAGAGTTTCTGCAAATACGTACGTCACACACGTACAAGTTCCCATGACCCATTGCTCTTAAACCCTTTATACAGCGGGTGGTAGTTATTTTGCAGCACGCTTATTCAACAAAACTTGTCACATGGTGCAGCCCTGTCTGACATTCTTTAAGTCTTCATCTGAGACCATGACACATTGGAGGTGGTAATTTGCACAATACACAATTCCTTTTCCCATATTTTTAGTGGTTTTCAGTCTTTTTTGCACTATGAGTTATGTGATGGTGATGGTGCAGAGGGACAGGCAGCCGACAAGACTGAGGGAGTCTAGACCAGACTTGGGCTTGGCTGCTGGGTCAGACTGGCCTGTCTGTGGATTGGCAGCATCTCATAAACACACTCCTCAGTCCAGATACTATTTCCATCCAGCCTTTTCACCACACCCTGACCTGTCACATGGGACAGTGGTGTGCCCTTGTGGCCCCTGTGCAGCCCTAAGCCAACAAAAGGCTTCATCCAGACAAAACTGACCACTAACTGACCAACCAAGGCCGGACATCGAGGGAATTGTCCAGTGCCGAGACAGTTTTAGGCCAGACTATCATTACGAAGTATGTACAGTCACAGTCACCTTCAAGATGGGCCACTGTTCTGAGGTGGAAGCCTTTAACACAGCTGAGTCATTGTAACTTCGGGAAACTGACTGTAATGGGTTAACAGGCTCTTGGCTTTGTTTGTAAGTCTCCCTCTTCTTTCAGCGTCGGGAGAGTAGCGGCCCTTCAGTCTCAGCTCTGAAACGTAGTCATTGCTGGCAGCCTTGTCTCACTTTAGAGTACAAACAGCAGGCCATCAGTGTGTCATGAGGATATCGCGCGGTGGTGTCAGGTGCACCGGTGAGAATGCGATCAGCTTTTGTGTCATCTGAAAGCCGGTTTGCTGCTGCTTTGTCACTAGCCAATAGAATCACTCTGGAGAGCAGTCATGCCTAGAGGGCAGTTACATAATCCCTTGGCACTTGAAGTATGTGTACACTGGAGCAGATAGTAGACTTGAGGATCGGCATCCACCCCTGCCATAAACTGGGCCAAAGTGGTATTTTATAAATAGCGGTAGAGCGTGGGCCGTGGGGTTGGGCTGAGCTCGGCTCCGTGATGTCACTCAAATGCTACAAGACCACTCCTTGCTTAACTTCCTGTCGAAAACAATTCCTACTTGTCTGAGTCTGAGCCTCAGGTCACGTCACTTTCTACCTCCGCCGTCTTCTAGTAGGGTGCAGACACAGTCATAATCTGGGATTTCACAATCAATCCACAGGTTCTTGATGGATCCCTCATCTGTTGTGCCGAGCAGGGCAAGGGTTGGTATGGAGAGGAACGTAAATCATGTAGCCCACACATTTCTGTGGCTAATAATGCTATGGGCAGAGGAGCATGTAACTAGTGTAGTAGTGTGCCTACACAGTTGATGAAATGCTTTAAATGAGTCATTCAAAAAAAGCTATATCTTACTCTTGATTACGATTTGTTTTTTACTGACTCACATGTAGCAGACACCTGTGAGAATAATCATGTGGCCTGTTTATTAAAACACTGTCACAGCTCTGTTTTCATGTTTGAAAGGCAAGAATCTGTTTCATGATGTAGCCTTTATTAGTTTGATTTGCTGTTTTTTATGACTGCTGGGATTTTAAAAATCACTCATGTAGTTGTCTTATTTTCTCTTTATGCTGACATCTCATTTATCACACTGTTTGTCTTTAATCTAATTTAGTAAGAATTTAAAGGAACATTTGGCCGTTACAACATGAGACGTATTAATTATGTTCGCTCAAACCCAGTTAATATGTAGTTTAGATGTTCAGAGTCACACAGACATTTACATCTTGATGAAACATTTCTGAAAAGGTTTAATATTTAGTGTATACAATATTCCTGCTTCCCATTAAAAGCCGCCACAAAACCAGTGCAACAAGTCCCAGGATGAAGCTCAGACTCCTGTTGCTAAGTTACAGATGAGTGTTTTCCTATTTTTAGTGCTGAAGACTAGGATTCTCGCTGCAAGAATATATTTTCATTTGGAATATGATAATTGTCACAAAATGAATTGTATCGTGCCATTTTGAACTACAGTAATTAGATAATAGATTAGAAAAAGCTTAATGCAGAGCTGTCCTCTGGGGTTTGAGAGTACCTCTACAATAAGATGTTCTGGAGAGGGATTTTATTAATTCATAATGACTTTTATTAAGATAGGATGCAATACACAAAGCTGTCTGCAAATTTCACAGAACTAGAAAAGCTATTTAAACATTTCCATTTTACTTGCTCCTGGAAAATTCCGTTAGAGATTTTTTTTTTCCTTTTTATTGTGATATGTATTTGGCCATTGTGATTAATTTCTTTTGTGCTGTGTTTAGTGTCCTGCTGGAATAGTCAAATGTCTTATACGATGCACTATTTTGCAGGTACAGCGGTGTCTTCCCCAGCCTCAACATGGCAGTGAAGCGGCGGGAACAGACGCTGCAGGACTACAAACGGTTGCAATCCAAAGTGGAGAAATATGAAGAGAAAGAGAAAACCGGGCCCGTCATGGTCAAACTACATCAGGTAATGTGGGTTTAAAGCTTGCATTGATGCACGTGTTGGACCACTTGAATTCTCCCTCTATCTGCAGAGGAGCAGAGTTCGTTTGCTCTTACATGTTGCGCGTATTGTGAATTGAGTGCAATAGGTGGAAAAAGACACAAATGCTGACTGGATATGAACAAAAATAGTTGAGCACATGCATACTGTACATGTGCGCTCCTTCACCCACGCAAGCAACCAGGCTCTCAAGTAGTGCCTTTTCAAAAAGGCACTGCTGCACATCTACAGGCACGTAATTGAGAATTGTAGACACACACATAGACATACACACCATGAGGCCACTACAGAAGAGCTCACATTCACAGATAGCACTGCAGTGTTGCCTATGCTGTTGCCTCTAACACATCCTCACATGGTGAGCCACCCACACACATTGAGAAAAGCACTGTCAGGGGAACAAAGCCTTGAAGAGGCCCCTACATCGCTGCCCTTTGAGTCCCTGTGCACTCAAAGAAATGATCCTGACAAAACACTAGTGTGCCATTTTGACTGACATGTGTAAAGAATACTAAGGCGGAGAGACCATACCATAATCCAACACATTAACAATATGTTGCCAATTCAATATAGCATCTCCTCCCTTCTCTTCAATAAAAATTCTCACACATATTCATTGTGCATTCCATAACTCCATGCCTACAGTAGGCTACCCACTAATACATTCACACACAGATCAGTGGTGCTGGAGTCCACTCACAGCCAAGTCTGCCCACATTACCCACTCCTCCTCACTGTGGTCGTGATTACAGCCTTTTTTTTGCACTGCTTCTCCGTGGGAATTAGGCAAATATCTTTCTGAACAATAAAAAAAGGACAGTAATGATGGCTCAAATGTTTTAACACTGAAACAAACTAACAGCTTTTTGTTTTTCTTATAACATACAACACCTGGTATCTGTTTTTGCAGACGGCTTGTAATGTGTTGTCTCAATAACAACACGAACTGATTGAAAGAAATTCTTGTTAAGTTAGAGGTGATCGTGATCGCTGGTAACCTGTTCTTCTGTTTTCCGCTCTCCTCGTTCCACACCCCAGGCCAGAGAGGAGCTCAGGCCGGTCAGGGAGGATTTTGAGGCCAAGAACAAGCAGCTGTTGGATGAGATGCCCAAGTTCTACCACAGCCGCATTGACTACTTCCAGCCCAGCTTTGAGGCACTCATCCGGGCACAGGTTAGTGATTCCCAGATACAATGAAGCACACGCACACCCACCCACCCACCCCACAGTGTGCTGTTACGCCCTCTTTGTGTTGGTTAAACAGTGGATAGAGTGTCTGATGGAAGGGAGTGTATAATCCTGGCAGTCTGTCTCCTTCCACGCAGTCCTAATGTGATTAAACCCCAGTGACGGCCCACACTACTGTGTTTAGCTCAGGAAGGCCTCATCTGTCTGGCTCCTCCAACCTGAAGCTCCTGCTTCTCTTAACACAGCTGGGCATCTTTGACTTAGCGCCATGATGTCCCCCCCCCACCCCCCACCCCAGGCCTGCTTGGACATGTCATTTCCTCTTTGGGACAGTCACTGGAACACTCCTAATTAGTAAACTAGATTATCCCAGACTTAATGACAATTATGGTGTTTTATGATGTACTTTGTACTTAAAGCTGATAAATAATAAAAACCAGGCAAAACATTGCAAACAAAACATGTGCAATCACTCCAAAAATCCCAGGGTGGGTCTGTTCTTCTGGAGGTTAAGTCTTCTTTTTACAGTTTCCCTGCAAGAGCTCTTATTAATCGCACTTGAGCTTTTTTCTTTTTTGGTGCACGTTATCTTTATTCATGCAGTCACACACATGAATGAGTGTGTACACATGTTTACACACACACAGAGCAACACGTGGGTGGCCAGTGGACCAGTGGACCTCATCCACAGACTCTCTGCATGTGCTCAGTTTCATCCTCCACTCCCTTCTTCTCTCCCAGCGGCTGTTGCTGCTCAGCTCCCAGCGGCAGCAAGAAAGACACAAAAGCTGCCTTTGTTGTGAGCCTTCAGTTTTCCTACCATGAGGCCTGTCCAGTGACTGTCTGTGGGACACTCAGCATGACCTGGCAGTCCACCTGTACAGATGTTGCTGAATTGAGACATTGTGTTGTTTTAAAAAAAAAATGAATTTTGCATTCACTGCTGTGTGTGCATCTTAAAAAGCACTTACCCTTTTTCTCCAGTTGATTTCTTTTGTCTCTTGAAACAGTGGTCACGCAGTATTTAAAGACTTAGGTGATAGGAACGGGTCTTAAATTATTCATTGTTTTTGGAAACTAAGAGGTCACAAAAGTCATATTTATAGAGTCCTTCTCTATAAATATTAAACAACTGGGAATATATGTTAAAATGCCAGACAAAAGTCATGTAAATTAAAGCATTTTTTTGCCCACAGGCTCCTAGTAGAGTAGGTGGTCACAGTTGTGTGAGGCAACGTTTATTTCTCGTGGTGACCCGACTAATTGTAATAGCAGTGTGTCTTTGGTAAGGCGGGTACTCAGACACTGATCTGGTGTACATTATCATCACTGGTCATATGGACATTTCCGATGGCTCTTTCAACAAGCCACTTTTGGAAAAAAAAATATCCGCTTTACCCCCACAAACAGCAGTAACCCAATACTTATTGCCCACTCATGTGGTTTAGGTGGCAAATATTGTTATAAACATACAGAGGTCTCTCAGGCTGAGCACTTAAAAAGACTTATAAGGTTGTTTAGAAACTATACTTTTTTCCGTTTGGCTGACAATGTGAATTCTCAGGACACAACAAGAAAAAAATATTTGTACATGAGACTATATTTAGTATAATTTCCAAGTTGACTGTGCTATTATCATGGTCATTCTTACTCATTGGGCCTTCAATAAGACACACATTTAGTCGCAGCTCACTCAGCGATGCCCCCTTAAGAGCATGGTGTTGTATTCATGGCTGCATGAATAAATATTGAGATGTGTGTGGGTTTCAAGGGGTTGTATTTCCCAGTACTTTCATTCTCTGCCTACTCTTCTAGAGTCTTGTAATGTGATTAAAGTCTATTAATCATCAAAGCAACTCTCTAGGGAGCCTGACTCATGAACTAAGGGGAAGAAGCAGGGGTGGGAAGTGTCAAGAAAGCTTTCAGTGAACACTCTCTATCTCTTGTTCAGATTGGGAGAGAAAAGCAGGGTCAGTACCCAGCGAAGTGCTGGGTTTTGGGGCTTTGTCGGAGTTGTTTGATATCTGTGGGCTCCCTCTTCTCCTCATGAATCACTTCTCATTAGGAGGGTTGAGGAGGTATGAGACCAGCAGCTACAGACTTGTGTAAGTAAAAGTGAGGTTAGATTTTGTGAGTGGCGCTGAGTTCTGATATAAACTCAGACTGTACTTCTTTTCAGGTGTGTTGCTTTAGCCCGTCGAGATCCATGAGAGGACAGACAGGACTGATTTCTGCTGTTTCAAACTAGGTTTAATTCTGTTTGCTCTTTGCTCTGCAGGTGGTGTATTTCACTGAAATGTACAAGATCTTCAGTGAGTTAACAGACCAGATCGACCAGGCAGGGTTGACGGATGAGCAGAGGGAGAGGGAGACTGAGGCCAAGCTCAGTGAGTTGCGTGCTCTGTCCATTGTCGCTGACGACTGAGGGAGGAAAGCTGAGCATCGGGAAGGGCTCCTTTCATGCCTCTCTGAATGGATTGCACTCTTTTCAGGCTCCTCCACACAGTTCAAATGGACAGCAGTGGCCTTAACGTGATTATCAGTTTGTTTCCTTGCAGACCCCCTCTCCCATTCTTCTTGCACTACACTCCCATGTTTCATTCTCTGTACAAAGACTCTCCACAGCTCAAGAGCAGATGAAATGCCACATTAACTAAGCCATCAGCCAAGTGCAACATTATAAGCCAATACATCTTTGTGTTTAATTTTTCGCGAAAGACTGAAACGGTTATCCTCAAAGCTAATTAACAGGGTTACACTTCTTGTTTCAGAGCTGTCTATAAGCATCTGTTTCCACAATAGAAAATGTTTCTGTTAACCTCCTCTCTTCAGTCAAACATAATTTTTTAGAATTCCAACCGGTTGAATGTTATGTAATGCATTGTAGGTTATTTCTGTATTTTGGCCTTTGCTGGTTATCACTAAGCTCTGTGCCATGTGGTTTGGGGGTTTTTGTTTTAGGGTTTACAATGATCTTGGTAACATAACCTGTGCAAAATGTGCCTACAGTGTCCTGACTTTGGATGTAGTAGGAAAAGTAACTCATGTGAAGTGAGATAGTGCCTGTGCAACAATGCTGAATAGGTTCGCCAGAAGTGAAATCAGTCCAAAATGAAGGCTGGTGCTCCATCTAGTGGATGGTATCAAGCATGGCACAAGTCCTCCTCCTTTTATTCCCGTTGTCATCCTTTGTTCTATTGTTGGTTAAGATTTTGTCTTAAAACCTCACATTGTTGGCCCATTTGTCAAAGTCTTGTACCTCTCCACTGTAGGATTTTGATTTTGGACCAAATCATACTGTTAGTGCTCTACTTTGTTTTCATCTTTGTCAGATTCCACTGCATTCGGATAAACACTAAACAAGATCTACGTGAGAGGGTAAGATTAAATGTACGCTCCTCAAGAGCTTCTATACAATGTGTCATATCAAGAAGACTATTTATTCTTACCATTTTAATCTTGAAATTCTGGAAACAGATGCTCTCTTGAATTGTCTGTGTGCTCAAGTTTTCCAGTTTCATGTGAATAACTGTACTAATGAAGTTGTTTTTCTAAATAATGAAGGTTTTTTAAAGTTGTAGTTTGGGTTGATTTTTACTCTAACATTTATGTGGGTTAAATTTAGATTTATTAATACCATGTTACACGACAGCTATTGTCAGTGTGTAGTAATGAAATAAATGACTTATGAGAACAGCAACCATGTGTGTAATATGCATCGCAAGCTAAGTACTGTTATGTCTGTTTATTACTGCTGCTTTAATGAGTTTAGTTGGTGTACACACAACATAACTGTCAGACAGGAACATGTGAGACGTTTGCTTCGCAGAACTAGAAGTGTTAAACAAAATAATCACACAACAGATACCAGTTACTAATCTTTATTTCTGTTCATTTCATCGATACTGGAGTTAGTCTGTAGTGTCCTCACAATAAACCTCAATACAAGCTGTATTCACAATATAGCTATTTTTCACGTCGTTTAAAAAACTTTAACTTCAGCTGAAGGATTATTTCCACGTTGGTTCATGAAAACATTTAGAAGCCATTAGGAAAAATCATGACCACCGAGCTAAAAACAAGGACATTTCTGAATAGTTAAGGCAACGTAAGGACCCACCATCAGTAAAATACCTAGAGTTAATGCAAATACTATGAGAAACAACTGTCATGTGTCCCTTTTAAAGGTCTTTGCTTCAGAAAGAAAGTTGTGTTTCCTATCTTAGGTGAGTCTTACCTCTAACACAACAACCTGTTCACCAGTAAAAACAACTCACCACATTTCTGAATTAGTGACAAAGACATCAGTGTGATGAGAAAAAAAAACAAAAACTCTGCCTTCCTAAACAGGGTTTTGGTCCCATTCAGTGTCTCCTTTTTTTAATGAGAAGCATTAAAACGTGTGGATAACAACAGGTCAACTAAAACGTCTTTGAAGCAAAATACCAATATACCAAAATATATCCAATTGTATGTTTTGGATTAGGCACAGTTGGACGTATGTATTTTTGAACTTTCTTCACCCAGGTCTTATTTGTTTTTTCCCTCATTGGACCTCAGTTATAACCCTGGAGTGGAGTCCTTTAAATGGCCGTCTTACGGTACATATTTGAGATCTGTTCCTGAAAAACTCTGCGGATATCAGCACGTCTACTTTTCAGGGTTGGCGTGAGAAGACCATTGGCAATGCTGAACGTCTCAGAATGCAAGTAAATATCTTTCACCTGAAAGGAGACAGGGTAGAGGTAAGAGTGAGAATATGGCACAGGTTAAAAAAAAGCTAACCCTCAAAGACCTAAACAGCCACCGATGACCAGAAGCATCTGCTGATTGAAAATGTTACGTAACTTTTTAACCACTAACCTTATCAATACACTTTAATAATTAAGGTAAAATACAGTTTCTCAGCTTTTCAGTGGCGTCAGATATGACCCACTTGGATGTTCAGAGGCTATGTAGTGAACATAGGCGCACCATCGTCTTCTGCAACATAAAACCCGTGTAGTTTAACAAATAACTGGCCTAGATGCTTACTTTTTATGTTCAGTTAATGATACGTTTTGCTGAATAAGTTGCTTTTTGTTCAGTTTTCTCTGACTCAATACAATAACCTTTGAATTTACTCATGAACAGCTACATAGTAAATGGTGAAAAATAGCCAATTTTGACTGAAAACTGTAAAATGCAGAGTTCCATTCTAACAAATGGCGATAAATCATTTAGGAAAGGTTAAATGTAGATAAAAATTCATTTGCATGTCACCACAAGAATAGTTCTAGGTCTTTAAGGGTCAAGTAATGCGAATTTGTAGGTGTGTACTTATAGAAGTTCCTTATTTAATTTAATATTGGAAGTCAAAGTTCAATGAAATGAGTCATAGAAACACAGAAACATTACTCACTTGCTCAAAGGACTTTAGCCCTGCTTCTTTGCCAACAGATTTCATGTCTTCTAACACTGCAATCTTTAAATCCTGTTAGAAGATGAACACCCTCATTTTATCCGATATGTATGCACATTAATAAAATGTAATAAAGCTTTAAAATAAGGGGTTGTGACATACAGGGTTCTGGCACAGCTCCTCATAAGATCCCACAAATCCTCGTTCTTTAGCCCAGTCAACAAACACCTCAGGGTCAGGCACGACTATGCCTATAAGATATGACTGGTGACAGGGAAAAATGAGGAGAATCAAATAAGTAACTTGTACCAAGGTGTTTTTGTGTATGTAAACCACAGATGATGCTAATGCACATGCATCTTACCTGTAAACTATCTCCATGCACAAACACCTGCAGTACAGGAACACAGCGCATGTAGACGTTTTCTATTTTCTCCGGAGCGATGTATTCTCCCTGGGACAACTTAAAGATGTGCTTCTTCCTGTCAATGATGCGTAGTGTCCCGTTCTAGCAGAAGACATAATATAAACGTACATTTGCTCACTTGCCGGGATGAAAAGGAGAGATTTTTCGCCTATAGACAGAAAGTGCGATGAGTGTCATCTCACTGGAAGCCACTGGCCCACGTCCCCACTGTGCAGCCACCCGTCACTGTCCAAAGCCTCAGCCGTCCTCTCTGGGTCCTTCAGGTAGCCCCTGAACACACTGGGGCCTTGGATGCAGATCTAAAAAAAAAAAAAAAAAAACCCAACAAAACCATGAGTTTCATCAGCAGGCTACTAATACATACTGCATGAAAACATCTCTCAGGGTTTCTGCAAGTTTCAACAAGTTAAATAAATAAGACATTTTTAAGACCTTTATGAAAGTTTAAGATCTATTTGTGTTGTTGGTGCAGAATGGGTCATGCTGCTCCTGATGCAAATGCAGAGTAATATTGTTTGATGGCAGGTGTTTGCTGGTGGCTTTTTACAGCCGCTTCATGTTTTCTAACCTCCAATATGACTAATGCCTTTTAATCTAAGTTAATTTGATAATTTTTTTGCACAACGTGTAACAAACTTCAGCCAAAGCTAAATACTATTCTTGTGCTAAATCACAGAGTTTGCAATTCGCAATCAATTACATGTATTTTTAACTGCTGTTATGGCCAATTTTCTCTGTGTAGGTTGTCTCTGGTATCATTTGTTGCTTTTAAACAAACCCTTTTGGTTTAACATTAACAGAAACACAAGAATATTTCTTCTAGAAGCCCCTAATTCTGAATGAGAGGAGATGCCACATTAGCCAACACACCACATGACTCTAACTGGGTCTGATCCTACTGCAACAGTGGTTACTGATTCCAGGGTTGGTCTCATTTTTGTCTAGGTTAGTTATATAATTTTTTCCCCCAAAACACATTTGAAACAGAGGCTTCAGTTAATTCTTTATAAAATGAACATTAACAGTAACACTTTATGACAGGGGTGTCAAACTCATTTTAGTTCAGGGGCCACATACAGCCCAATTTGATCTCAAACCAGGAAAATAATCTATATTATAAAAGCCAAGTGACCTCTGAGTGTGTGTCTGGGGAATCACACAAAATCTGGAAAGAGCTGACTGCTGCAGTTTGGCATTCTTATGTATTTTTGGTCAAGCAAGACAGTAGCAAAAACGGCAAGTTGATAGGACCAATATTTTTGGGAGATATTAGTAATTTTGGAATACAATAGCCTTATAATCATGTTGCTATCCCCAGAATGCTTTGGCGGTGACTGCTGGACAAATACGGTACAGCATGCATGAATACACAGCATCAAAACTACCACATCTAAAAATCATGGATCCCCACGGGTCAGTGCACTAGCAGCATAATAACCTATAAGTAATGATTACTCCAAATTGTTCTCTTTGTTTTAGTGCAAAAAAAAAACATGATGAAAGATGTAATTATGAAAATGTGAACAATACGAAGAATCTGAACATTAAGAGAATTTTAACAATATTATGCCTCAGCTTATCATTTACACATGTGCAGTACAACTTTCAGATCTCAGTGGATCTACAAGGGAACAAAATATTTGGTAACGGGCACCTGGAACAGAAATGTGTATTATTTAACTTTATGATCTCAGTGACACCCTTGACTGTTAATATCTTCTATGTAATTTTTGTATTTCCCAAATTCATCCCCTGGGCTAGACTGAACTCTTTGGTGGGCCCTCTTTGGCTCAAGAGCCATATGTTTGACACCTTGCACATCTATGCCTATAAGATATGACTGGTGACAGGGGAAAAATAAGGAGAATCAAATAAGTAACTAGTACCAGGGTGTAAAATTCAGATTTAATGTAGTATTTAATGACTTATCAAAGACGCCAATCTCACCTCTCCCTCTCCGTTCTTGGCGTAATAGTTCATGTCAGGGATGTCGACCACCTTTACCATAGCACAGGGTAAGGGAGCGCCAACGTGGCCTAAAAAAACAGACACAAACCAGTTAGCACCAGAGTCTCCAAACCAGACAAATAAGCAGAAGAGCAGAGTCAGACAGCATCTTACCTGCACTCCAGTCACCTGGCATGGAGAAGGTGCAGCCCGCTGTGCACTCTGTCTGGCCATAACCCTCGAAGATCAGACAGCCGAGCGTGGCTCTGAGGAAGGACAGCACAGTGGGGGAGATGGGCGCTGAGGCAGTCAGGGCAAAGCGGAGATTACCTCCTAAATTGGCCTGAAACACATGCAGAATAATTTAAAAATTGTTAAAATAACACAATTTGAGTCCAAAATAAATGATAAAAAGCATACTATCCAATCTGCCTTTAATGCATCAAGCCAAAATCTTTCCGTTGCTTCATGATTTCTTTTTTGCCTGTGTGTTTAAGTGTGTGTGTAAGTGTGTGTGTGTGTGTTTCTTCGATTCACTCCCACAAGACCAATATGTTGTGGCGTGCTTTTGGCACCGATTGCTGGAATAGTTTCTCTTGTAAAGTTTGGATACAAATTTGTTGACTGGGATGCTTGTGTACATGTATCAGTGTGTGATAGCTACTCCATACTGTTAATGAGGACAAAAATATCACAAAAACAAAGCAAAAATTAGAATGTTTTAAAAGGGGGTGAGCTCAGAAATCGGCCGTGATCTTGAGGGTTGTTTTGGAAAAAAATTCTTCCAAACCAAATAAATTATTTAAAATTCAGTCAATGTAGGAAAATCTGCTTTTTTACAGTAGCTGACCTGGATCCTGTTGAACACCAGTTTGTCCCATAGACTGTTGTTACGAACGACGCCGCTGCTCAGCTCTGCCTGCTTCCTCCTCACAGCGTAATGAAGCAAAGCCCGTCGCAACGGAGAGGTTACGGAGCCAAGGATCTGTACGTGAAAGCATACAAAACATCACCAACTTCGGGTCAAAGTAACCTCGCAGCTGTAAATGACACGGCCTACTTGTGTTCACTGACCTTGTCGTAGATGCGATTGAGTAAACGAGGCACGACGGGAAAGAAAGTAGGTTTGAGAGTTTTAATGTCATCCATGAGAAGAGAAATGTCGCCTTGGTAGAACCCTACTCTGGCCCCATGGCAGAACATAGAAACCTGAGACACAAATGTATTTAGTTTAGGGCTCACACACAAACGCACCCCTTAACAAAAGTCTGTGAAGGGATCTCCAGACTACCTGAATCATCCGCTCAAACATATGGGCGAGTGGCAGATAAGAGATCGACACATCCTCTTGTCGGATAACAAACGAACCCTGAGAGAAATGAGAGTAAAATGAGCAAAGCACCAGGGAGAGATAAAGTTCACGCAGCAGCATACGGTGAAACTGTGCGGGCAATCAAACATGCTGTATGGCTTTTTCAACGGCAGTTAGATAGCAGAATCTTTATACAAGGGCAATTAGTTAAAGTACCTCACAGCGACGAGGGCAATCAAACAGCCAATTAATCATGCCATTAGACACAGCGGGGAGAAGGACAGTTTTGAAAAAGGCAAACAGAGACATAAGCAGAAGGGAAGTGGTGGTAGCTGTGAGGCTGTTCTCAATTAGACAAGGAGGTGGAAGTGTAGACAGACCTCCAGGATCTTAATGACAGAGGAAGTGTTGGAGGCGATGTTGCCGTGGGTGATCATGGCTCCCTTGGGTTTTCCTGGAAGAATAAACAAGACATTACAGCAGTGCCCTGAGCAGCATAAGGAAACTACAGCGGTGCCTTAAAGAGAGGTTATTAGTGGGCACTGAAGGACACTTCTCTAATGATCTGGGTGAAGCATAATTATGGAGAGACTTATAAGATCAGACAGTACCTGTGGTTCCACTGGTGAAGCAAACCACAGCCAGATCCTGAGGCTGGGGCGGCTGCAGCAGGCAATAAAATATGAGAATATGACAACAGGCTTCCTCCACTGTTTACAAGTGAATTCTAATGACATCTTATATGACAGAGCAACAATAAAGCTGTCATCCCAGCGTTTAGAGGGGGATTAGGTATTTACTGGACCTGGTCTGATGCAGTGATACAGCAGCTGAGAGTCTGTAAACTCACCACAGGATCTCTGCGGTTCTGTCTTCCCAGGTCCTAAGATGTGGACAAAGAGGAGTTGTTCACATCAATTTAAATATCAGCATCATGACTCAGGACTCAATTAAAGGACCTGTATGACAGTGATGTGTGCTTTCATCCTGCTCACCATGAGCTGTGCCAGTGTCAAAACCTCCACCCCGCAATTCTTCGCCCTCTCTAGGAAAGCATCACTGAAATCGTTAAAGACAACCAGGCAGGAGAGCTTTGGAGTCACGCCTTTCTCCTTGTTCTCTAAAAGAGACGCCGCCTTCTCCTCCCGGTCACAGATCACCAGAGAGATTTCAGCTAAAACCCACAAGGAACAGTTCAACCCAAAGTGAGTCATTAGACATTAACAGGACCAGTTTGAAGATTTGTAGTTGACCTGTTAAAACTAGTGTAAATACAACTATTTTAAGTACTGTTTTAATTGTGATTCCTTTTTGGATTAGTTTACTAACAAGTGCTGTCAGAGGATGGCGTGTCCCCTCTGGTCCCATAAAATCCAAAGATGTATGACAGTAATATTAGTGTAGTTTCCGATTGTAGAAAAGTTGAGTAGTTTCAGAAAATGGCACCTTGAATCTGTCAATAACACCACCTTACACCACCTGGATGTAACTAAGCAAATAGATAGGAGCCTTTCATCAGATAATTTCTGTGGTGATTAATGTTTCTACTGTGACTTATGACTTATGACTCATGACTAGCACAGTGAGCAACTTCTCATGTCAGGAGACCAACTGTATCCCATGGTTGTGGAGATGTATTGTAATGTGATGTAGGGACTAATTACTAGTCTGAATCAAGCAAAGAAAACTGCTAAACTGTTAAACTAAAGCTTAAAATTGGGAACTGTCCAACACTTTATTAAAACCTGATGGGATAGTGGGGAACAAATGTAGTCAGAAAAATCGTGAATGACCATGGACAGAGGACATGTGATCTTATGGACGCATCAGGGTGAGAAAAAAGGCAGATGAAGCGATTACCCATCATGCCTAGTGCCTACAGTACAAGCCTGTGGTGGCAGTGTTACATTATGTGGCCAAAAAATTAGGTTAGTTGAAAATACTGAATGACCAAGTTAGAACATCAGTGGATTTTTTTTGTCTCCCCAATGCCAGGATTCATCAAGATCAAATTGAAAAAAAAAGTAGTTCCGAGAGTAGGAGGGAGATCTAATTTTCACACATGGATTGGCCACCGCGGAGTCCAGACCCGAATCCCACTGAGAATCATTGGGATGAACCGGAGAAGACTGAACACAGTGGTCTGTCTCCTCTATCATCAATACAATATAATGCAACTTTTGATGAAGATAAATGTTGTGATGTTGCATTAGCTTACTCAAACAATGCCATAGCCAAAGCTAAAGGCGACCAGTGAAATATTATAGTGTCTAATTCATTTTTTTTTGCCTAGCAGTGGATATAAGAAACCTAATCCCCTTGCCATCTGAAAGCACACGATAGTGACAAGATGAATGAACAACAGACAGAATGGGAAAAGGGACCATTCCAACACATAACTCATAAATTATGTTTAGAGGAAAAATTCTGAATGTGTTTCCAGTTATACACCACAAACAAAATGATGACAGGCAGACAGATGGAGATGTTGACCATTATATCCCTCCATATTATATGCCAGGGTGATGACAAATGTTCACATTTGTCTGAGCAGTTTTTCTGACCCACTTTGTCTACAAATACACCCAATTACATAACGCATTTGTAATGCCAGCATTCTACATATAAGCTTTTTTAGCAAATTAATTGTGGTTTAACCCATTTGTAATCAGACTACGATAACAATTACAGTGAATAACATTATAATTGTATGCAAACAAATTTCATTCAAAATTCAACTTAATATTTAAGAAACATTTTTCACCAACTAGACATCTATTAATTAATTAATTAATAACACATTTCTATGGTCTTATAGCCTATATTACAAAAAAAAAAAAAAAAAGTATTGTACAGGCTGTCTCAAAAAAAAAAACGATACATTTTGAAAAATTACCCCCAGTTCGACATTTGATAATTTTTGGAATTTTCTTTAAATTCCAAATTATCAAATGCGGAACTGGGGGTAATTTTTCAAAATGTATATATTTTTTTGATACACCCTGTAGTATTCAAAAGAGGTGGATTAAATGTCATACACCTGTAGACAAACAACAGTGCTATCTTTATTTATGGTGTGAAGCTGTCCTTTCACCATATCTAAAGGTGTACTCACCCAGGTTGAGTATATGGACCATCGCCTCCAGCCCCAGTGTTTCATACAGAGGAACTACAGCCATGGAGTAGGTGTAGCAGGCCAGCTCTGAGATGATCCACTGTCACCAGCAGAGGGAGACAGAGACACACCGTTCAGCTCAAATCCAGACTTTACCATTTGTCTGTCACCTGTTGAGACCTTATGATCTTCATTACAGTGCATTTCATATTTACAGAGCAAACATCCATCTTCAAAATAAAACATCACTCTGCCACTCGACTGTTTAATAAAAAAACTCAGGGTTCAGTGGAATGCAGTCAGCAGCCTTGTTTTATAGATACACTAAAAAAATGAGTTTGGGAGTAGACTGCTCCAATATTAGCTGCCCTAGAGACCCAAATCCACCACCAACACTCTGCTCTCAATATGAATCAACACACTGACAACTGCAATTATCATACAAATAATATTATAAACCGCTAATAATAGATCACTGCTATTTTTACATTCAAAGCTTATAAATAGAACAGCACTTAGAACACATCTCAGCAAAGGCCCCACAATCCTATGCTTCTGTTTGTCTGTTTTTGCAACACAAGTTAAAAATACCATGTCCATTATGAGAAAAATGTGGATACATTAACAGTAGCAAAAGCCAAATTAATTTTGGGTTTGCATAAAAGTTACAGGAATATCAGATTACATTGCTGGTTTGGGCCATAAAGATCATAGATGTCCAAGCACAAAATACAGGATCAGGATCAAGATAAACTTTATTGTCCCATACAGGAAATTTGTTTTTGACAACAGTGCTACACATCACTGCATTCACATTTGGAAGCATACAGTCACAAAACAAGTCAGTCACAAAATCTTGAAGTCAGCATAATCATCATAATGTATTATACCTAGTCCATATATCGCACCCTTCCCTTCAGGATACAGTAGATAGAATAAATATAATTGATACCACAAGTTAATTTAAAAAGGGTGGGAGTAATTTCATTCATTAAAGCATAAAAATTTAAAAAGCATTGAAACACATAAATAGTAAGAACATGGGTAGTTTTAAAAACCAGACCTCAGGCAAGGTTAAATGAAAGACAGAGGACTCAGGGCCCATTGATCAAAGCTGGTTTCTTATTTAACAGTGCTATGGATGTTGGGAGAAAAGAGAGTTTGTAACGGTTGGTTTTGTACCTGCGTGCTCTATAGCGTTTCCCTGAGGGTAATAGCTCATATTCTGGGTGGAGGATATGGGATGGGTCTTTAACGATTCTGTGAGCCTGATGAACAACTGTCTGTTCATATATTGCTTGGAGGGACTGGTAATCTTTGTTTCCAATTACTTTCAAGGGAGTTTTTACCAGTTTCTCAATCCTAAAGTACACAGTAATCAATAAATAAGATGCTAATATTTATTACATAAACATGAAATGAATGAATGAATGTACATAGAATATCATTACCATGTAGAATATATAACAAATATGGTCAAAACTGGGGAAAAAAGGCCTGATTGGATTACTGGCATCATGTAGCCTGCAGAGATGGTGGAAAATATGAGGAGGGGGAAGCAAATGGAAACCAAAAAGTGGTACTTTTTTACTAATGTCAGCTAATTTTCCTTTCAGTTTTCCTGCTGAAGACAGAGGAGACAAGTAGTTTACTGGGGGAAAAAATGAAAGGATTTCTAGTTCAAAAATCACCACTCCAGCACATAATTCATAAAATGCAACACGTCTAGAGAAAAAAATTGTGGTTTTCCAGTTTTTTCTCCATTACTATTTACTCTAGTAACCCCCTGAAGTTCACTGGTTGCTAAATACCAAAGGGATCCACCCCAAATCATAATAATAAATTGTTAAATTTTATACTTTCTGTGTTATTCTCCAGAAATTAAAAGATGACGGGGTACAGACATGGTAAATACAACATATTCTGCTTCATTTGCTAAGGCATAAAAAGCAATTAATACAATTCCAGAATCTTCCCCAAATTCTACTCCACAATGTAAGGTGGGTTTATCCTCAGTCAGTATATTCTATCAAATTTGTTGAAAATCAGTTTTGTAAATGATTGTATATTCCTGCTGACAGACTCGGGAAATTACATGACTACATTACCTTCTTCTGGCCAAAATAAAAAATGTCATTCTTGGCTCAGAGGGCAGAGTTGTGCAGAATTTTGGTCATCCATACAAACACTGCAAAAATCTAAATCTTACCAAGTGTATTTTTCTCATTCCTAGTCAAAATATCTCATCACACTTAAAATAAGACATAATCACCTAAAGAGCAACTTTTCAGTGTGATATAAGGACTTATTTTTAAATAACAGATCTTGAAAATCTTATTTCAACAAATCTTAACAATATAATTTTCACTTGTTCCATTGGCAGATTTTTTTTCGCTTAATTCAAGATTTTTTTGCTTAATTCAAGCAGAAAAAAATCTATTCAATTCAACTGGAATCAATTGTCTTGGTGATTATGTCTTATTTTAAGTGTGATGAGATATTTTGACAAGAAATGAGAAAAATACGCTTTTGATTTTTGCAGTGAATAAAGACTATATTAGGATCTACCCAAGCGAAATCCCACTTTAAACCTGCTAGTCTTGAGGTTTGAGAGTAGAAAATATCTCTGTTTTTAAGCAAATGTAATACTACCCAACAGGGCGAGTACATACCTCTGGTCTGTTCTGTGCAAAAATCCCCACAAACTGATTGGGGTTTGGCTGACAGCCTTTAGCCAACAGCCCAGAGCCCAGAACCTGTGCCTGTTCAGCCACCTGATGGGTCAGAGACACCGAGTCAACAAACAGCAGTAACCATAGAAATGTTATTTATGGTGGGGGAAGAATCTACATTTGTCTGACCTCGGTGTAGGAGATCCACTGGTAGGGCTGCCCGGGCTTCCTGTAGCCTAGACACGGGCCACTTCCTGAAGGACGCAAAACAACACGGTCCATCAGGTCAAACATTTTCACTTAAGTTCTGCAGCACACTAACAAAACAGTTGCTTTCTGATACAGCTGGAACTGGGGTCAGAAAGTATCTCAAACTGCAAAACTCACCTACATATGCAATATTACTAAAAACAATGGAATTACCTGAATAAATAAGAATAAAACATTACTCACAATTAACAATTAACATCAGCTTGAAAGACATTAGAAGTGCCGTGTCCCCAGTGTTTTCGAAAATGACAAACTCTAATACCAGATGTACGGGCTTGGCTAAGTGAGTAACGGAGTGAGAAAGCACTGTGCAGCGATACTAATCATTCCATATGTTTAAAAAAAATTAATTTAGCAGCAACCATAGTAACTGAAATTGTAGGTCTAAGCCAGTACTTTAACATGCCATTAAGGAATAATAACTAGATATTTAATAAAAACATTAATTTATCATCATTGACAAAGTAACGGAGTGAGGAAAAATATACAGCAGTTATTCAAGGTTTGGAAAAAATGCCAAAAAGTGCTGTTCCTTAATGAAAGTGCAAATATGAGATTAATATGAGAGTACATTATATC